>NC_079440.1:41113806-41352807 GCF_903798145.1 Danio aesculapii
CTGACCCAGCCGAGGCTCAAACCAGTGACCTTCTTGCTGTGAAGCAATCGTGCTACCCACTGCGCCACCGTGACGCCCTGTGAAAGCATATATCTTGAATAAATAATAATAAATGTTAACAAAAAAATTCAAAAAGCAACAGAGACTGCTATATCTGCTACCACATCTGTTTTCAGTTGTCAGGCACCCACATGAAAAATACTCAATTTATAGTAAATACTAGTGTTTTTTTAAACCATACTGACACTTACACCTCCAGTAGAGATAGAGAGGTTGCACAATCAGCTAAAATGTTGCTAGAATTGTTTTTTATGTATGGAATCACCAAAAATGATTGAGGTCATGTCCATGTGTTGTGTGATAAATCGATATATTGATTATTTTGACAGGCCTGCATGACAATTTGAAATCTTATATGAGAATGGTCAGAATGACCGCTTATGGTAATTCTAGTAATTCTGGTAGTTCCAGTGTTAAAATAATACATTTAATATTTGTCATAATAATCCAGATTTTCAATGAAAACATTTGTTGAATGTTGATGGATGGATCAAAGCAGACTCACGTCAACAAAGATGTATGTGTTGTGAAATTCAAGATTCTGAGGCTGAATCTGATTCCAGCACTTTCTCATATTTAGGCCATGTAACTGGAGGCCTCATGGGAGCTTTAGTCCGTGCTGTCTCCTTTTCTTTTTCTTTTTGCTGACTCTCAGTTGTGTTCATTTCTCAGATACTGTTATAGAGCTTGTCAGGGAACTCTATTCCCAAATCCTGTCCACATGGGAAGACAACTGGACAAACTTCCAGTGGAGATGCGCAGACTGGTCCTGAGTCAGAGCCAGATGAAGCTGGGCTCCCTTGGGTCACTCTTCGCCCCTCGTGCCCCATTTTTCCCCCTTTGTAGGCCTTTCCAGAAAGACTACCGGCCTAAAGTAAAGCAAAGCCACGTGAGCGGCACCAAACCAAAGGAGAAAGCTCTCGCCAGCCCCATCCCATCAAAGAACGTGGAGATGCGGGACACCCCGTTAAGCTCAAAGAACTCAGACAACCATATCAAACTCAACTTCAGAAAGCAGGACAAAGCTCAGTCCTGCCGACAGGCCTCAGA
This sequence comes from Danio aesculapii, assembly GCF_903798145.1. Classification (NCBI taxonomy): domain Eukaryota; kingdom Metazoa; phylum Chordata; class Actinopteri; order Cypriniformes; family Danionidae; genus Danio; species Danio aesculapii. The sequence goes on from NC_079440.1 coordinate 41,114,917, forward strand.
CGGGGCCGTCTCAGAGAACTTATGCTACGTGAAGGAACATTTGAGTCCCATTACAGGCACTCTGCCATACACCAAAGACACTCCTGCATCCAGGACACTTTTAGAAAGCACAGGACTGGAGGTCCCGCTGAGCCCAACAGGCCTACTGCTCTCCTCCACTCCTCTGCTTCCGCAAACTGAGACTATGCAGCTCACCTCGCCACCCGCTAGCTGCTTTTTGGCACAAAAGCTAAACGACGAGGAGCTTTCTAACCAAAAATCCCTACTAAAACAATCCCGGGAAGGGGATCGCAGCTGCCTAACAGAACATTCACTCAAAACTACATTTCTATGATGCTTTCTACCTGTTACGCTGATTCCAATTTGCACGTTAGCTTTAAGAAATGTTATTATATATTCATGATTATTTTATGAAGATATAGGTTTGGTACTACATATATAGATATATATTTTAGATGTATAAAGTTTAGATTAAAGGTTGTTCTGTTTTTTTTGAGAGATTGAGTGAGTGAGTGTGGCTAGCATACGCAAACTGGATGGTCTTATTTTACTATGACTGGCTTTTTTCTTTTTTTCATTTCTTGTTTGGAAACCATCTCAAAAGTGGAGGAGGTTTGTTTCTCCAAGCAGAAGCAGTCCAGATACATTCCTTTATCTGTTTATTTGGACCTGGATGTTCTGGCGCACTTTAAAGAGCCTTCCTTTCCTACCTGTTAGACACTGCTGATAGCACTACACTCGTACTTCCTCATCCCAGAACCAAAAACAAAACAGAATAACGGTACCCTTCACAGTCAGTAGCTAAACAAATTCCTGAGATCCTTTGCAAAAAGTGTGCTTGAGGAATCCTGAACTAATATTTGCTTTTAGATTAGATCAAGAACTAAACTGCTTGAAAGTTCACTCAAAAATAGAAATGTCTTCATTTACATTCATTACATTGGTCTTTATTACATTTGTGAAATTTACAGCCATTAACTTAGTACAATAGTACTTTTGGATTCTACTAAGGTTGTCAGGGGCTGATGCCATTCTTCTAAATTTCTTTCTTTTGTTGAACACAAAACAAGACATTCAGAAAAATAGCAGCAGCCATTGAAAATCCTAAGTAGGAACCAAAAATACTATGGAAGTCAATGGCTGCTACTTTCCAACAATTTTAGTATATCTTCCTCTGCGTTCAATAGAAGAGAAGAAGAACTATCCCTTTAATAACTACATTTTAGCACATATTTTATCCATTTGTGATGCAAAAAAAGAGACGTGACAAACCCTTCTCTGACTCAAACATCATTTATGTATTTACGTAATTCAGGCTTTAAATTATTGGAAAACTTAATAATCATGTTTAATTATATCCATGAATGATCTCATTTATAATCCAATTAAAACACAAGTTTATCACATTTTAGAAATAGTCTTGGTCACTTTAAATAATTTTTTATACAATCAGTCTGAGAAGATTGTCATTTAGTCAGCCTCAAGTTGTTTGTCGTCTGCTGAAAGATAATATTGTGAAGAATGTGGATAACCAAATCAATGTCTGTTTGTCCCTGATCATTTTCATAGTATAAAACAACGAAAGTTAAGGCCAGCAATGGAAATCCGCATTGTTCAAAAATAAAAATGTCTTCATTTACTCACATATTTGTGAATTTCTTTCTTCTGTTGAACATGAAACAAGACATTCAAAAGATTTTCAGCCTTTGACAACCTGATTAGGAACCAAAAACTTCCGTAGTAGGAAGTCAATGGCTGCTGCTTTCCAACCTTTGTGTTTAATAGAAGAGAAGGACATTTTTGGATAAACTATCCCTTAAGGAAATAAATAGTAATATATTCTATCGATTTCTCTTACAAAGAAAACAAAAATGTGACGTGACAGACCCTACTCTGACTCAAACAGCAGTTACGCATTTATAATTCTGGATTTAAATTATTGTGAAACGTAATCATGTCCATGAATGATCTCATTTACAATCAAATTAAAACACAAATGTACTAGTTTTAGAAATAGGCTTTGACCACTTTAAATTATTTGTTAATCAATCTGAGAAGACTGTCGTTTAGTCAGCCTCAAGTTGTTTGTTTTCAGGATAACCAAATCAATGTCTCCGCTTGTCCTTGATCATTTCCATAGTATAAAACAACGAAAGTAGAGGCCATGAATGGAAATCTGCATTCTTCAAAATATTATCTTTGTGTTCAGCCAAAAAAAACAAACGCAAAGTACTGAAACCGATTACTAGCGTAAATGATGACGATTTTAACATTTGAGTGAACTATCCCTTTAACTATTAAACCTTGTTCAGAAGTAGCCATTATTCGCAGTCATGTAGCCATATTTTACTCATGGCGTATCGATTAATACGTTCTTGATTCCTCACATTCACCGTTCGTGTTGATTTAAGCATTAGTTCATGCTTTACTCACTCTATTTGTAAAGTGTTACTCTTTAAATGTGTGTTGTTTGCGTGTTTGGATGGACTCTACAATTATCGAGATTATAATTTATGTTAGAAGGACTATTACATACACATTTACTCGATTGCGTTCCGTTACTGAAGCTCTTAGACGTCTACCAGACCCTAAAATGGCTTTCTGTCCTCTAGCACAGTTAACGTTTTCTTGCGTTTCATTCATATACAGATGGTGCTTGTGGCAGGCTCCGACTTGAGTGTTTGTTGGTATGTCTTTTTTTCGTTATTATACTATATGCTGCTGCTTTTGTTTCTACACACGTTCTTGCAGGATAGGATTTTTATATATAGTTACATTCATCCAGTGCTTTAGGAAGCAGAGGGGTCAAGCTACTTATCGTTTATTGACCGCGTACGGTCCTAGAACATAGCGTTGGAGGATTTGATTCAGTGCGTATGTGAACATGCTGATATCGCAGCTGTACTTTGTTTGCTTTAAGCTTTTTTTACAGCCTTATCAGTTGAGGGAGATATATACACACACACACAGTGTTATTTGCGATGATTGTTTTTCGGCTGTTTATTTCATACATGATCATTGACCAAAGATGCTTGGAGCCGTTTGTACTGTAACTGCTAGCTTGAGCTGATTGTTTGATCCTTTAGCGATTTTCATTGGCTCAGAGATGGTTCAAGATGAGTTTTTGTTTTTTAGTTCTTACCTTCATCTAAGATTCATTTTCTTAAAGGGCTAGTTCACCCACAAATTAAAAGTCTGTTAATTATTACTCCTCATATCATTTTGAGACCTTCGTTCATCATCTGGAATGCAAATGAAGATATTTTAGATGAAATCAGAGAGCTCTCTTATCTACCATATACAGCAGTGATCTCATGACTTTTAGAGCCTGGAAAATACAGTATTGGGTATCACTTTATTTTTAAAGGTCCCTTTAACACATTTTGTTGAATTTAAGTTACATTGCATCTACATGCCAACTAATTGTCATTAGATTGTAGGGTTAAGGTTAGTGTAAGTTGACATGTACTTGCTAAGTCAGTTAAATGTCTGTTAAAGGAGCAGTATCAGCAGATATTAAGCAGACAGTCTACTAATACTCAAGTAATTAGTAACTTTTAGTCAACAAAATGTGCAAAAGGGACCATCAAAAAGTCTTATATTGTCAAATATTGTAAACATTCCATGTGGTTCAACTGTAATCTAATCAAAGCTGAGATCTATGGAGGGTTGGAGAGGGTTGGATTTCATCTAAAGAGTCTAATGTGTGTTCCAAAGGGGTTTGGAATGACATTAGGATGAATAATGACAGAAATTAAATTTTTGGGTGAACTAACCCTTTAATTAGACTAAAAACTAAAGATTTGTAGCTAAAAGCTTTAATAAAATTCCACTCGAAGGCAAAGCGAAACTAATTCTCATCCCTTCTGACAATACATTGAGGTCTTGAGCGACCTCAATGTATTGATTTGTGCAAGATAACTTATTTCAAATAGACAGTTTTTTTACTCTAAAAGTGAAGCTAGCCATTAACATGCATTTTTAGTTCATTTTCCAGCCATAATTTTTGCTCTGCAGTAAAAGCAAAATCACCTACATCTTAGTCCCGAGGAGAAAATGAATGGTAAATCTTCATTTTTGAGTCATTTATAAACTCTCTTCATATTCCAAATCCTTTTGGCTTTCTGTTTGATGCAAAAATATGTACTGTTGTATTTGTTTATCCCTTTTTTTGATTGTCATTAACATTAATTGCTTCTAACAGAAAATCGTAGATGTTTGGAATGTCATGAGAGTGTATAAATGATGAGAGGTGTCATTATTCAGCTGAGCTTTCCATTTAAGTGCCTTTCTACCCTCAACTCTTTTATCCAAGTTTTTTTTTTCCAGTACAGGAATCTCGCCCTCAGGAACACAAGCAAACGTTCACGAAAACATTCCATTTTAATCAGTCTACGCTAAGATAATTAGCAGACTAGACTGTGACTGTGTACCTTCTCATCACTTAAAACCTGTAGTCCGTGTAATAGACAGTTTAGATGAGCACGTGGGGTGTTTATTCTTTTGTTACGCAAGAGATTATTCCCAGATTCAGCAAATGTCAGGGGTGTGGTGTGTTACGGAGTCCCCTAGAGAGATGCTAAAATAGTTTTTATGAGATGATTTGTCATGCTGTGCTCGCATAACCTCAAGGCCTCACCAATCTGTTCGTTCGGGATCTCATTTGGGCAAAACCGCTGATTTATGAACAGCCGACCGAGAGGATTATGAGATCTGTTGTGTTCGTTATGGAATGTGCTTGGACCAAAAAGAAAATAGGGTTACTTTTGAAAGCTCCTCAATTGTACTCTTGTGTCATTCATAAACACACGAACCTCATGTTTGCTTTTTTTTGCTGGAAAGTTGATATGAAAAGAGGTAGAGTTTATATAGAGGTTGATAGAGTATTAAACTGGGTGTAATCGAGATAAAATGACTGACTGTGTTTATATGTGTAATCAAACTATACTTCAACACTAAAGAAGCTATTATGAAGCACACGAGTACTTTGCCCCTTCAGTTTTCTTCCGCGCAGCTCAGGTTCAACTTTTGTCGCTTTATTGAGCAATATTTTTTATGGCATCCTGGATTTTATTTTCATAGATTTGATAGTGGATGAGTGCGAATATGCAAGAAAACCGTTTTATATAACGTGGAATATATGTTACGTGCCTTAACACTGGAGAACACATTATGTAGACGGGCAATACATACAGTGAATTTTCTATATGTGCAGTATATGTAAAGTTATTACAAGTTCTATCAATGAATGATGTTTAATAAATATCAATTTGGATTTTTTAAAGGAATTTAAAGAGATTATGCTGTGTTTTTACTTTACATTTTTTGTTTATTTGTTGTTTTTTTGGATTGGAATGTGCCAGTACTTGGATCCCAGGTTTCAGGTCTGTCAAGTTCTTGGCCAAGCATCACATGCTGTAATAAAATCCATTCACAGCTGCATTCCAGAGCCTTTCCTTCACTTCAGGGCAGATCACCAGCAGGAATGCCGTCCTTCACTGTTTCTCATCGCACATGTTTAACCATTGGGTGGACTGTTCACACTTAGAATGATGTTTGTAACAGTCACCGCCGTGACTCTGTCTCATTGTACTGTAATTGGTGTTTAAATCATACAGGAGTTCAGTATGTTCTCACTATAGACTCACTACATTGCCGGCCCTTCTTGAAAACACCCTTTTTTTTTAAGTGGTTCTGTGACATTTTTGGGGGGTATTTGTTCAACTGTTCACTCATTCTTTGTTTGTTCCTTGGCAAGAACAGCATATTGTGTCAGAAAACTGAAATAAACAGTTAAAGATGGTTCCTTGTGCTCTCATTTTCTTTAATCTCTTTATTTTTTTCTTTTAACATTGAAATTACCATAATTGTAGAATAAACTTTTTTTTTTAGGAATTGGCATATTACAGAAAGATACCAACTTTAAAATCTAATCTAACCATGGTAATTTCCGTTAGGACCACATTTAGGACAAAAGCTGTTACAGAACAGCATTTCCTAAGTGCATTATTTTAACTACAGATAGGAAGGTGGTATTACAGATACATCCTAACTTGACAATAAAAATCTTATGTAGTGTTGGCTTTTGCTACAAATATGGGCAACATAGATAGGAAGTTTCATTATCCAGGGTCACAATTCTTTTTTATAGTAAAGTCTTACAATTTTTGGACATTATAATGCTTTTTACATGTTTACAGTCACTTTACGTGGTAAAAGACCATAACAATGTTGGGATAAACAATGTTGAGACAGAAAAGATAACAAAATATGACAATTTTAAGGTCATACTACAGCATCTCAATAGGATTCAAATCAGGACTTTGACTAGGCCACTCCAAATTCTTTATTTTGTTTTTCTTGCCATTTGGCTTTTCACGTCCCTGTATAATATTACATTGATTCAGATTGGTAAAAATTGTATTTCACTTGTGTTACTTTATAGCAGTGATTAGTATGACACATAACGCAGTTTATAAGGAATTATGCATGGAGAGAATTAAAAATGTCTTTGTATTTTTACAGGACATATTTAGTCACTTTGTGTACAACTCATAGTACGACACATAATACAGTTTATAAGCTATTATGCATGCCTTATAACAGAATAAGAAAGTCTTTTTACATGTTAGCAAGACATATTTAGTCACTTTAAGCTGTAAAATACCACAACAATGTTGAGATAAAAACAACTTAGAAAGCCAGAACATGTGAATGATGTGATGTATACAGTGGTGTGAAAATGTATTTGCCCCATTAAAGATTTTATTTTTATTTTTGTCACTCAAATATCTCACATCATCAAACAAATTTAAATATTAGTCAAAGATAACACAATATGATACACCTTTTTAAGGTCATACTACAGCATCTCAATAGGATTCAAATCAGGACTTTGACTAGGCCACTTTTTCACATCCCTGTATACCATTAGAATTCAGATAGATAAAATTCTCTTTTTAGTATGTATTATTACTTTCTTTACAGTAATTCATAGTATGACACATTATAACAGTTTATAGGGTATTATGCATGCATTATAACAGAATAAGAATGTCTTTTTACAAGTTATCAAGACATATGTAGTCACTTTAAGCTGTAAAAGACCACAACAATGTTGGGAATAAACAATGTTGACATAAAAACATCTTAGAAAACCAGAACATGTGAATGATGTGATGTATACAGTGGTGTGAAAAAATATTTGCCCCATTAAAGATTTTATTTTATTTATTTATTTTTTTTGGTTAGTCAAATATCTCACATCATCAAACAAATTTAAATATTAGTCAATCATAACACAATATGAACCACCTTTTTAAGGTCTTTCTACAGCATCTCAATAGGATTCAGATCAGGACTTTTTCCACACCTCTGCATACCATTCAGATGGATAATATTACAGTATATTTAGTATGCATTATTACTGTCATAATAGTGATTCATGTCAGGTATGACACATTGCAACACAGTTTAAAAGGCATTGTGCAAGCATTATAACACAATAAGAATGTCTTCTAATGCATTATCAATGCAGGCTTCATAGTCAGTGTTCTTCTTGCTCATTTTCTTCTGTTGCCTCAACATTCTCTGAAGTGCATCATACACGTTTGTAAGCACATGCGGGTGAGTAAATAATGACAGGTGTTTGATGATTTGAGCTTGAGCTCTTCTTGCACTAACACACACCTCAGAGGCTGTTGTTTTTCTCTCAGTGGTCTTCAGCACGATGTAATTGCTGTGTGGATGTGCTCACCTCAGGCCGCAGCCGGACACTTTTCCTCTGGGAATGATATACACTACTAGCAGTAGCTGGAAACATCTGTCAGCTCAAGAAATGCTTGGTCACCCAGAGGCACGATGGTGTTTGGTCTTTTTTTTTTTTTTTTTATAGTTCTAACTGGTGTTACTCAATGGCTGAGTTATGACATTTACTTGACGGAAAACACCCAATAATATCTTAGGAGTGATATTTTTAGAATTAGTCTCAGAGGAGAGACAGAAATATACCCAGTGATAGGCGCAGTACTGCTTTTTCTTTAGGTTTTGATTTTAATTTTTTGGGGGGTGGGGGGTGGGGGGGGGGGTGTTTCATGAGCTCATTTTGGTGTTAAAATTTGTACATGTCTTTCAAATGAATGCCATTGCAAATTGACTTTGTAAACGTTTTATGATTTTTGTGTAAATAAGGGTTATTGTTATTAACTAAAGCTGTACATATAGCGAAATGTACTTAAAATGTACTTTTGTTTGTGTGTAAGTGGGAAGGTGGTTGAGTGGGTTGGTTTTGGTGGTTTAAGAGGACAGTGTTTTATACTTACATGGGTATGGCCAGGTATTACTATGTTGAGGTGGTTTGAGGACATGCCCTGTGTCCTTGTGATTCAAAATGCTTAAAAGTCATACTTAACAGGGTTTAGGTTAGGGCTGTGGTAAGATCGCATAATATGTTTTTACAGTATAAAATACCTTAAGCCCATTGACATTCCTCAAAAACCACCAAAAGCAATGTGTGTGTGTGTGTGTGTGTGTGTGTGCGTGCGTGTGTGCGTGTGTGCGTGTGTGCGTGCGTGCGTGCGTGCGTGCGTGCGTGCTGAAAAAAATTAACTTAATGCTCATCTTAGAAATGAATTCTGAATAATCTCATTGTTGAATTGAATTGAATTGATGGTGAGTCTGTTAAATGGCACTAGCTTTACTATTTTATATGTGATCACCAGGGGGCGTTCGTATGAACACAAAAGTCAGGCTTTGTAGTTAGCTGATTTGCTACAGCATTTATTTTGCACAGTCATAAAGGTCATAATTTTTTTTTCTCGCACACACAATAAGCCCACTATCGAGCTGTTAGCCTGACTTTATAGAACTGCAATGTCCGACTGCAGGAACCGAAATGCTATGTGTCTTCTGGGTCAATAAACTAGCTTCAAATCAGAACGGCAAAATATACCAGGCCTTTTCAACACTCATTTTTAAAATATGTCTTTTTATTAAATGCTGTATATACTTTTGGACATAGTAAATATATCTGGCCAATGTTTGAATAAGTTTAAAGCCATCTCTGCTTTTCATAGTTTAAGTAGAATGAACGTTTAGGTGACATTGGACTTCCTGTTGATTACTGAGCAGATAAATGGAGAAGGTTCTAATAATAATACACACCTTCATTTTCTCATTTTGTCTCCTCTTGTCTCTTTTTTTCCACATTGTGTTGTCTCATCTTGTCTCTTCACACCACATCTTGTCTCACTGGTTTTCTATCCCCTTTTTATCTTGTCATCTTGCATTGCCTTGTTTCACCATATCTCATCTCCTCATTTCATTGAGTCTTGTCTCATCTCATATTGTTTTGTCTCTTCATGCCTTCGTTCATCTTCTTCATCTAATTTCAGCTGATTTCAAGTCATTTCTCTTTTTCTAGTCTCTTCTGAGTTTGATTTCTTGATTTATTCCCACTTTTTCTCATGAAGTCTCACTTCCGCTCTTCTTTTTTCTTTCTCTGCTCTTACCTGGTTTTGTTTTCTTGACCTTGCCCAAATTCTCATTTCTCATTTCTTGCTGCTTCTCTTCTCTTCTCTTCTCTTCTCTTCTCTTCTCTTCTCTTCTCTTCTCTTCTCTTCTCTTCTCAAAAATTCTCTCCTCTTCTCATACAGTCTCTTCTCTTTTCTCCTCTTTTTATATATTCTCTCCTCTCCTCTTCTAATACTCTCTCTTCTCTTCTCTTCTTATCTCATATATTCTGTACTCTTTTCATTCTGTCTCTTCTCTTCTTTTATCTTCTCTTTTCTTTGCTTTTCTTTTCGTCTAGTCTCTTCTTGGTTGTTCTTCTCTCTTCTCTTTTCTTCTCTTCTTGCCTCATCTCGTCTCTTCTTTTCATATATTCTCTTCTCATACTGTCTTCTCTATTTTCCTCTTTTACTATAAAACAATAAAAAATGGTCTTCAATGTTAGACTTCACTTTCCCACTGTTTACAAAAGTCCCAACGGTCCAAAACAACAACTTCATATTCTCTCATTTTTGCTGAACCGACTTTTCTCTCATGTCACAAAATATGTCTTTTCTAGAGAGAGAAGAAAACCCCTCTGCTGTAGAGTTTTCTCCTGAGCAGGAGTTGGCAAGGCCTGTGGATCTGAAGATGGATGCAGTGTGCTGCTGTTTTGGGTGGTTTGTCTTCAGGAGGCAGGAATGAAGATATGAATGAATTAGCTTTAAAGCAGGAGCTTGTGCTGATGCTGAGCTTCCCTGCGGCTCCTGGACGCAGCCTTTGCACTTTTCAAAAGCCGCTTCCTGTCATCCAGATGAGCAGATAATGATCTTCCTTTAGTTGCGAACGTTGTCTGTTTTCTGAGGTTTTAGCGCAGCGCACTGGAGATCTTGCCTTGGTGTTTTTCTTTTCTCTTCATTCTCTCCTGTGACTGTCTGTCTGCCGTGATGAAGTTTGTTTTGCCTTTGCACCAGTGTTATTTGGCCCTCAGAGACCTGTGGTGAGATAGAGGAAAGCAGAGGGTCAGACAGTTTGTCCTGAATGCCCATTAAACCCTTAAGGTGAGGCACTGCAGGCCAAAAAATGTTTTTGTCATGCACCTGTCAGTTTTACAGTTCTGAGGGTTTTGTAAAGCCTTTTAGGGGTTTTTTTTTTGTGTGTGTTTGGCTTTCAGTCGAACACAAAAAAACTATGAATTTGTATCTAAATTTGAGCGAAAAAACGTATTTTTACAGGCTTTTTTTCTCAAAATATATGAAGAGTTCAGATGCAAAACCCTGTAAATCCATCAGACCTCGTTTCTTGTAAATGAGCATTTTCTGTCAGGCTCCTATAATTAGGTTCAGAAGTTTATAGGTAATGATAAGGTTATTAGCTGGTAAATAAAATGACTATTTTTCAATATGTCACTATTGACAATTCTTTGCTTTTTAACAAGGTAGATTTTCTTTTGCATCAAATCCAGCTAAATCCACTTGTGCTTTTTTTGCAAAGACCTCTAAATTCACCTTTTGAGACAAGACAGTGTATTTAGTTGAAAATCACCAAAGATGCTATTAGAAATTATTCTACCAAACATAAAATACATCAAATTAAAAATATATAAATCTTTCAGGTAAGTGGCGGTTCATTCCATTGTGGTAAACCCTGATAAACTGGGGATAAAGCAGAAGGAAAATGAATGCATGAAGGAAATCTGTCAAGTAAATGCATTAATCAATAACATAAAAATTGACAATTAAATTTAACAATCTGTTGTCATTTCTGATATTTGGGATTTAGATTTAATAAAAAAATGTAAACTAAGCTTGTTAGATTCAAATAATGTAGTGTAAAAACATTGTAAAAGTAATATAAAGTATGAAGTAATAATGTATAGTTTTACACCTTATATTTATCTTTTAAAAACACAAAGGGGATGTCTCTTAGAAACTTTTAGAAGCTGTTATTCGTTCATTCTCACCATACGTCTCTTTTTCGCCTCTTATTTATCCTCATAGCATCCATGTGGGATAAAAGAAAGGCACCTTAACTTCATTTTTTGTTAAATACAGTTGCCAATTATTGTATAGTAAATCGGACTCAATTAAAGTAGCGTCACTGCGCAAAAAACGTTATGAATGCATGTTACACTTCTGACTGTACATTGTGTTTTCTTTTTCTTATAATACACAGAGTGTTGAGGTATGGGATGTTTTCATCTGCCATTCACTGACAATCGGACAGGTTCATGCAGTTCATCAAACTCCATCTTTTAAAATCAAATCGGAAGCGGAATAAAACAGTGTCTTCATAAAAGCCAGCGTATTAGCGCGCCGTTACATTGAAAACATGATTCAATTCACGCCTTCTGATTGGCTATTGGGATATAGCAGATTTTACTGTCAAAGTGGCGTTTAGTGGCTTTTGCAAACAAACTGCTATTTCTGAATAGGCTGACGCTGCGATTCAGATGAATTGAAGCAAATCTATTTGTTGATGGTGTACTACAGTTGAAGTCAGAACTATTAGCCCCCTGAATTGTTAGCTCCCTGTTTATTTTTTTCCCCCAATTTCTGTTTCACGAAGAGAAGATTTTTTACAACACATTTCTAAACATAATAGTTTTAATAACTCATTTCTAATAACTGATTTATTTTAGTTTTGCCATGATGGCAGTAAATATTATTTGACTGAATATTTTTTCAAGACACTTCTATACAGCTTAAAGTGACATTTAAAGGCTTAACCAGGTTTATTAGGCAGGTTAGGGTAATAAACAAGTTATTGTATAACGATGGTTTGTTCTGTAGACTATTAGAAAAAATATAGCGTAAAGGGGCTAATAATTTTGACCTTAAAATGGTTTTTAAAAAATTAAATACATTTTTATTAAAAACATATAAAAGGAATACCACTTTTGCCAGAAGAAAAAATATCAGACATACAGTGAAAATGTTCTCGCTCTGTTAAACATGATTTGGGAAATATTTAAAAATAAAAACAAATTTAAAGGGGGGCTAATAATTCTGACTTTAACTGTACGTGCCTAAAGCATTTAGGCGTTTAGTGGCTTTTACAACTGAACTCTTTATATATCCTTCATCATAAATCTCTTTAGCAGCACTTATTGCACATACTCATTGACTGTTTTTTAATATACGTATTTGGTTTTTATTATTATTATTATTATTATTATTCCTTACATTTAAATGTAACATTACATTTTATAAACACTTAAAGCGCTTTACACATTGGGGAAAATTTCCTCATCCACCACCAATGTGCAGCATCCACCTGGATGACGTGACGGCAGCCATATAGTGCAGACCGCACACCATGCACCATGATTGGGGTAGAGGAGTGATGAAACCAATTATGATATGGGGAGGGTTAGGAGGCCGAGATGGACAGAGGCCAGTGGGCTAATTTGGCCATGGGATTTTTAACGACCACAGAGAGTCAGGACCTTGGTTTAACATCTCATTCGAAAGATTGTGCTCACTGAGCAGTAAAGAGTCCCCTTCACTATACTGGGGCATTAGAACCCACACAGACCTGTAAGTCTGTAAAATAACAGAATATACTGGCAGTTTATCACAAGGTTTTTGTACAGTAATGTACCAGACAATACATCACTTTACACAATTATAAATGTTAATAAAAGTCACTTTTTTTACTTTTCATGGTTAAAAGTTGTTGGATACTGGGCATAGTTCCCTGTTCAGTTTCTAAATTATTTAATATAATTGTTAATCTGCAATTTTCTTCTAATAACTTATGGACCACCTGGTCCCAAGACATTAGAATTGTCATTAACGGGGAGACATGGAAAGCATTCTTGAACAGGGTTAATTCTTCCTCAATCTGTGCACATCACAGGCTCATACAATGCAAGGTAGTGCATATAGCTCATTGGTCCAAGAGCAGGCTAGCTCACATCAACCCGTCTATTGACCCTGAGCACAAAAGGTGTCGTTCTGCTACTGTAATTCATATGTTTTGGTCCTGTCCTTCCCTGCTTTCTTTTAGAAGGCAAATTGTCCTCTTGTTGTCTGCTATTAATATAAATTGCAGCATGTTAAGCTTTCTCAGCCACTGTATTAATCACCCCCTTCTTACCATTAGTTTGCAACGAGAGACTAATAGGCAAGAATAAAACCCCGCCCCTACTCAATATTCCGTTTCAGTTGGAACTACCACAATATACTGAAGTAGAAGTCTCAGCATCTTAATAGAATCAATCATCTGGGGAAGTGTGGAGTTTTTTATATTCTATTCACCAGCAGTGTCTTGCCTTTAGCATGGCATAATGTTCAGTCAGCTGGTTGTTATTGCTAAATAAACCCCAACAGACAGATCAGGCTCTCTATGTGAAGTGCAGGTGTCTTTTATCCTCTCTTAGGGGTTGTTTTCCAGTAATGATGGCTGACTGGACAATAATGCTTTTATTTCATTACTTGGCAAACAGGCATTATTAAATGAACATGAAATATTAATTTCAGGAAAAAATTAGGATAGAAGAGATGACGTAATAAGGGTTTCGGAAATATTTACAAAACATTTTAGCTTGTTTTTAAATATTTTAAAATGACATTTATTCTTGTGATTCACTTCTGAATATTTAGCGTATTAATATTTAAATTTGTTTAAATATAAATATTTAAATATATATTTATTGCTTGTTGTGACATTTTGTTGATGAATACACATTCATTTAGCCTGCCAGAAAATAGGAGCAGAGCTTGAGTTCCTTTGTTCTGGAAGTAGCAGACGGTATGAAGTGTGAGATTTGAATGCAATGTGATTCATTCTTCATCTCTTTTACAGGTGTGAATCTTCACTTTTTTATGCAGCCTTGTAAAACAAGCCAGTGCAGCAGTGTGTGTGTGTGTGTGTGTGTGTGTTGTGTGTGTGTGTGTGTGTGTGGTGTTGTGTGTGTGTGTGTGTGTGTGTGTGTGTGTGTGTGTGTGTGTGTGTGTGTGTGTGTGTGGTGTGTGTGTGTGTATATGTATGTGCATGCGTGTGTGCGCGCGCGCGTGTGCGCGTGCGTGCGTGCGTGCGTGTGTGCGTCTGGTCTTCACACTTTCCTTTCAGGCTGCCTGTAGAAAGAGCTCATGTGGGGCCACAGTTTCACTTTATTAATCAGGTACAACCCTAGAAACGTTTCTCAGCATTTCATGATGATTCAGTTAATGTCTTTATTAATTAATTAGCAAAACCTACTATAGCTCTGCGATCTTTACTGCATCAAAGCACTGACCAAAACCTTTTTAAGCACAGGCTAAACTGTACAGTTAAATACTTCAGTATGACCTCACACAAATGTGCCTATTGTCAGAAAATACAGATACACGAGTGCCTTCAAATCTTAGATAAAGGTAGGTTTAAAAATGTATAGGTTGATGCTTTGTAATATGATGATCTAAATTATTAGCCCTCTTGTAAAATCAGAATTCAAATGTTTTCCAGTTGCTGTTTAATGGGAGATTTGATTTTTTTTTTCCACATTTATAAACATAATCGTTGTAATAAATAATTTCTGGCATCTAATTTTTTTTTCATTGCCATGATGGGAGTACATTATGTTTTAGTTATTTTGCAATATACATCCAGCTTAAAATGGGATTTAAAGGCTTAACTAGGTTAATTAGACAAGTTAGGATAATTTGGCGAGTCATTAGACAACATTGTTGTTATGTAGCCAATTGGTAAAATTGGGGCTAATATTATAACTGGAAATACCATAAAATTGATTTGCTCTGTTAAACAGCATCTAGGAAAAAGGAAGAATAGGAATGCTAATCATTTTGTCTTTAACTGTTTATTAGGATAACAACTGTGAATTCTACACTACCTGACAAAAGTCTTGTCGCCTATCCAAGTTTTAGGAGCAACAAATAATAACTTGACTTCTAATTGATCATTTGGTATCAGAAGTGGCTTTTATAAAAGGCAAAGGCCTCTTGATCACGCTTATTTTACCAAAATAAAATATGATCATGCTTTGATTTTTAACGATTTAGTTAGGACAGTAAGGTCTGACTTTGCTTAGACAAAAGTCTTGTCACCTAACAGAAATAATGTACATTATAGAATATAAAGTCATGGTGCAGTGAAAAGCATTAATATTGTGAATGACTCCCATGAGCTTGGAGGACTGCATCCATACATCTCTGCAATGACTCAAATAACTTATTAATAAAGTCATCTGGAATGTCAAAGAAAGCGCTCTTGTGGGACTCCCAGAGTTCATCAAGATTCTTTGGATTCATCTTCAATGCCTCCTCCTCAATCTTACCCCACACATGCTCAATAATGTTCATGCCTGGTGACTGGGCTGACCAATCCTGGATCACCTTGACCTTCTTTGCTTTCAGGACCTTTGATGTGGAGGCTGAAATATGAGACGGAGCGCTATCCTGCTGAAGAATTTGCCCTCTCCTGTGGTTTGTAATGTAATGGGCAGCACAAATATCTTGATACCTCAGGCTGTTGATGTTGCCATCCACTCTGCAGATCTCTCGCACACCCCCATACTGAATGTAACCCCAAACCATGATGTTTCCTTTACCAAACTTGACTGATTTCTGTGAGAATCTTGGGTTCATGTGGGTTCCAAAAGGTCTTCTGCAGTATTTGTGATGATTCGGATGCAGTTTAACAGATGATTCATCTGGAAAATCTACCTTCTGCCACTTTTCCAAACGATCAACTAGAAGTCAGGTTATTATTTGTTGCTCTTACAAATTGGATCGACGACAAGACTTTTGTCAGGTAGTGTAATCGTTAATGCATGTAAACTTATATTCTGACATCAACTAAAAGGGCACTTTGCCATGATGACTACATTATATTTTACTAGTTATTTTGCAAGATGCTAGTATTCAGCTTAAAGTGCAATTTAAACCCTTAATTATAGGTTAATTAAAGGGCACCTATTTTACCCCTTTTTAAGATTTAATACTTATATTATGGTTCTTCTGAGTGTGCCAGTTTAGGTTCAGTTCAAAACACAATTCAGATTGTTTTATTATAATGTGTTAAAAAGTGTCATTTTGGGAGCGTGTACACTGGTCGTTGTTTTAGGGGTGTGTTGCTTCACATGAAAATCAGTTTTAATTTCCCACCCAACTTAACAAGGGGGCAGAGCCAAGAGCTCCCCGGCTTTGTGTATGTCAACAGACAGGCAGACAGCGAGAAGCAACATGAGTGAGAGGACCAGCATTCAGCCGCACATGTACGACTCACAAAGATCAAGCAGAGACGACTGTTGAGGAATCAATTTTCCTAATGTGCCCGAATGTGTCACAGTGTTAGTTATAAAATCATTTGTGTCTTTGTATAGATTTACAGCCGCTATGTAATGATGCATACGTCATCCATATAGGTATGTGTGGATTAACCGGTTTCACTATTAATCGCGCTTTAACCTCTCATGGTTAATCATAAAGGCTTTAAAACAAACTAAACAAAGTTATGCCAACTGTGTGCTAGTTTAAAGTTCCAAGCTTGTACACCAAGACTAATAACCGCACACACTGGATTAACTTTGACTGAGGCTATAACTAAGGCATTTCGTTATTTCCAATGGAGAGACACTCACGCGAGGCAACGCGCTCACACTTCACAGCCGCATCTAGTTGACATGACAGGGAGCTTCTGTGACCATGGGAAATGCAAATGGCTGAAGTTTAAGGAAGACCGTGAATGAAAAGTACACAGGTTTGCAAATCCACCTAAAGTTACAAACAATGGCACAGTAGAGAGCTATCATGTGGTGAATGTTGATCCATCAGCCAAGATCAATCAAATGTTTTCAGAGAGAGTGCTGAAAGACTCAGTGGATCAGCTGTTTTTAATGGCCCAAATCTCAATGCGTTGCATTCACTGCGTGTTCAGTACAAATGGCCGCTAAATGTAAAATTTCTGTTGCTCATTCGCAGAAGACGATGAAGGTTCTTGTGTTGAGCCCAATGAGCCTTATCCAAAAGTAGAGCAAGGGTGTTCCTTTGGTGACATCGCTTAGACTCACACCCTGAAAATGGCGGACGTGAAACAACAAACTGAGAATGTAGTAATGCGCGCCTGTCAATCAATATTGGTGGACGGGGAGATCGCACTCCTACTTCAAGTCGGTCTTAAAACCGCTGCAATTGGTCCACCGTTTTTATGTTGTTAAATTGAAGAAAAAAAAAAGGACTGGGTGTGTTTATATCACCCCAATAATGACGGTCTATACACTATACCTACACACATGTATAGATGAAGTAAAGCTGAAGTAAATCGCTGTAATTCATTACACACGTGCACTGTTTTAAAACATTTTAAACTTGTAAAACTCACTCTTGATCACATTTGATGATGATTGTTGATCCTAGCAAACTGAACAGACCTTTTATTCCCGATTGCTTTGCGCTCGTCTGGTCTGGTTAATATGATTATACACGGTAATACCCGGGACATGTTAATACGCGCAGCTGTCAATCAATTCGGTGGGCAGGGGGACCGCACTCCTACGTAAAGTTGTGGTCGGTCTGAAAACCGCTCCAATTGGTCCACCGTTTTTATGTTGTTAAATTGGAAAAAAAAGGACTGGGTGTGTTTATATCAACCCAATATGATGGTCTATACACTATACCTACACACATGTCTGTCAAAACAGCTTGAAAGGTAGATTTTTCACCATAGGTGCCCTTTAAGTTATAAGCAAGATAGGTTAATTATGGGAGTCAATGGACAACAGTGGTTTGTTTTGTAGCCAACGGGAAAAATTAACGCTAATAATTTTGTCTTCAGCTGTATAGTATGAGAAAAGATGTGTATTCTAACCTTAACATAATCTGAAACTTTTAAATCGCCTAAAAGAGCACTTTAATGTTCTGTGTACTGAAGACTAGTCACTTCATTTTTAACTTCAGTGTGTGAGAGTTCATACTCTTAAAGACCTTTCTTGGAACGTGACAATTAAGCTTAAAATGAGATGGCAATTAAATAAACAAGACAGGACACCCGCTGAGTGACAGCCTGCCTCAGGTATGTGGAAGGCAAGGTCTTAATAAGATCACGACACACTGTGACACTCTTTTAATTACCTGTTTGTTCCTCACCACACACACACATGCAATCACTGTTACTGTGGCACGTTTCTTTAATTCACTTGATTATCAAAAGTGCTGCTCATATTTCCGCACCCTGTTCAGCAACCTTTATTAACACTGGGGGTAGGGCATGATGGGCAGTCTCATGAATATTAATGAGAAACAGTCGGCTTTTTAGTGTTTAATGTGCATTCTGAGTGTGTTCGGTCAGAGCGTCAGGTTGTGTGACGGGTGTTGGACATTCTCAGTAAATAATACATGAAAGTAGTATTTTGAAAGGTTTGTGCTTCTGATGTGTGTGTCCTCATACACTAAATCAGTCAAGATACATCAGTGTGTCTTCAGTGCAGACATCCATTAAAACCTGTCACATCAGCTTATTGTATGAATGAGTATCAGAGTTAAGTGTACAATATATTATCGCTAATAGATTTATGTAGACAAAACTTTGATTAAAGCAAGTTTCAGTCCACGGCTAGTCCTCGGATGAACCCATTTTTCCCTCATTCTTTGTGGCACAGGTTTAACAAGAGGATGTAAACATTTTTTGAGATTTTGTTTTATGATTTAAGATTACCCTATAACACATTTGCAGTAGATTTGTCATGCGCATATCAATGATGTGAATGTCCCATTCTACACATCCCAAAGATGCTCTGCTGGATTAAGATCTGTCCCGCTTGAATGAAAGCACTTAAAGAGGAATAGTTCACCCAAAAATATAGTTTGCACACCCTCAAACCATCTTTTGTGTATATGATTTTTTCTGTCAGACAAACTCAGTCGAAGTAGTTTTAAAATTGTATCCTGCTGATTAAGGGTGTTGGATGATGACCTTTATTTTGGAGCTTCCAAAAAGCACATAAATGTATTGTCAAACTAACTTATACACTACCACAGGGTTAACTTGTGTTTTAAGAAGATTAATATGTTTTTTGAAACAAAACTGTATCAAGTTTTTAAATTATAAACTCCAATCACTGAATTCCAGCGGCTGTCAAATATGGAGCCAGATCAGTCAAAAAAATAATACATTTACAAAATAAAATTCATACATGCACAGCAAAATTCACATTTACGTAATCTAATTTGTAAACACAATCAATAAATAAAACGCACAATTTGTGAAGTAAAAATGAATTGGATTTGTGTATTTTTTTAATCGTGTTTTGAATTTACAATTTAAATAAATTAAAAAATACACAAATCAAATTTGTAAATTCAAAACAAGATTCAAAAATAGACAAATCAAATTCAAAAATCTAAAATAGGAAATAGGATTAAAAATTTTTATTTAAATATTTTTTTTAAATCCTATTTTAGATTTTTGAATTTGATTCGTCTATTTTTTAATCGTGTTTTGAAATTAAGAATTGGATTTGTCTATTTTTGAATCGTGTTTTGAATTTACGAATTGGATTTGTGTATTTTTAAATCCTATTTTAGATTTTTTAACTTGATTTGTCTATTTTTGAATCGTGTTTGAATTTTCTAATTGGATTTGTCTATTTATAAATCATGTTTTGAACTTAAGAATTGAATTTTGTAAATGTGAAGTGTGTTGTGGATGTATGAATTATACTTTATAATTGTATTGTTTTTGAGGCTGATCTGGCTCTAGTCAAATGTACATTATGTATGACTGATGTACACAACATAGCAACCATTTCAGCTTAATAAATAAGGGATCAAAACAACTAAGTCAACTAAAACTCAGAATAAATACAGTAAGCAATTATCTCATTGTCCCAAAGAAAAAACGATACCTTAAGTGCAAATCATTGATTGATAGGTTATATTGACTTTTTTCTTGTTGCATATTCATCTGAAAGAACCACCGTATAATCATTGTCCAGTTTAGATTATGTTTTATGTGATATTTATGGCGAAAATATATTAACACAACTGTGATTCTAGCAAAGGTTGGCTTTTGAAGATTCTTCAATTCTTTTTACTCTGAGATGCAGCAACTAAAGCAAACACAGCACTCACTGCCATAAACTACAGTCAAACAGTTGGTAAAAACACCTTGGTAAGGATGACAGTTTATTCCAAAGCTCTTAAAGGCAAACAGTACGTCAGTTTTGCCACTAGAGGGCACATATTCACAACAAACAAAGGCATCTGATGACTCTGTGACTGAGTGTGGAATCATGGGAGTTGTCGTTTTTATTATTATTCATTGTTGTACAGCAATTATTATCATGTTGATATAAAGCAGAGTAAGTCTGGAAGCTGTTGAAGCAAAATAAGCACGTCACAGCAGGAAAGCAGCAGAGCTTTTATTATGTCACAGTCCACCTCTTCTGGTTCTTCCAATTGTAATCACATTGAAGAAGCAGCACTGTTTTATCATACTAAATACATTTTAGGCTTGCTATTATTCCAACCCAATCTTACAGAAAATTGTAACTTTTTGATTTAGTGGCTAATTCGTATCAATTCGTACGATCTAATTTGTACAATTTAGTACAATTTGCTCATCACCCAATGACGGTTGGGTTTAGGGGTGGGGTTGGGTGCTAAGTATCCTTTTTAAAATCATACTTTTTCGTATGACTGAACTTGTACAAATTCGTACGAATTAGCCACTAAACTGACAAAACATAAAATACTTACATTCTCTCGTGAGATCATGCTGATAATTCTGTTCTATGCTGTGTAATAAAACACACAATATATTTAAGTGTCTGTGGTGTTACCCTGTTTCCTATAAAAACCAAACTGGACATCAGTGGTTTATGATGGCATCAACAAGGGGACACAGGACATGATCCAGGTCACTAGTTAAAATAAACAACAAATAAAACAAACAATTAAACAGGTTTATGGCTGAATGAGCATGTAAGTGCTGTTCTGAAGCTGTATGTCAGTTGTAATCAGAACTGGGCATATGTGGGTGCTGGTTTTTGTCTGTATAGTCCGATTCAATTTCTCACCATTGGACCATAACTGTATCCTGTTTTGTCACTTTTGTCAAAAAATGTACACTTTTCAGCTTGCACATGCTTTATCTATCAAATATTTATGGTTTTGTAAAACAGCACAGAGAACGCTTCACATTCATTGCATACTGCATTCCTCATATGCTGTTTGAATCAATGTTTTCAAGGACAGATCATGTACTAACGGTGTATAAAATGTACTGTTGCATTTGCTGGCAGTTTGACTCCAGGTTAGCATCTGCTTTTTTTCCCCATCTCAAGACCCTTGAGTTTTAGGTTTTTTACAGACTATGCCCACATTTGTTTACTCATTTTATATTAGATGGCTTATTGAATTGACCAGACTGTAAATATTTCATGTCCAATATTTCAGAAATGGTATTAAATTCAGTATTATATTAAAGAACTTCTTTCTTTCTTTCTTTCTTTCTTTCTTTCTTTCCTTATTTATTCACACTACCTGACAAAACTCTTGTCGTTGATCGCGTTTGTAAGAGCAACAAATAATAACTTGACTTCTAATTGATCATTTGGAAATGTGTTATTTGAGTCATTGCAGAGATGTATGGATGCAGTCCTCCAAGCTCATGGGAGTCATACGCAATATTAATTCTTTTTCACTGCACCATGACTTTATATTTTGTACATTATTTCTGTTAAGTGACAGACTTTTGGGTAAAAAGTGTAATTTAGAGGCTTTGCCTTTCATATTAGCCACTTCTTCAATACCTTGAAGTCAAGTTATTATTTGCAGTTCCTAACTCAGATTGGTGACAAAGGACTTTTGTCAGGTAGTGTATTTAAAAAAATATATTTATTTTATATTTTTATAATCTTTCATTTTATTCAAGAATTTGTTAATTTTAATTACTGTTTTCGTTTACATTTTTTTATTTGTTTGATATATGTATTTATTTGCTTCTGATATAGTTATTTGTATTCATATGCATACATTGTATTTTTTGCCTTTTTTGTTTAGTAGATAATGTTTTAAGAAATGGTATTATTATTGAATAATAATAATAAGTTCTTGGTGACACATTAAAATAATGGTCCATTAGTTATTGTCAGTTAATGTATTTATTAACATGAACAAACTATTAGTGATACAATTGTTACAATAATTATTCATCTTTGTTAACTTTAGTTCATGTTATTTAAGTTAAATAACATTAGTTCATGTTAATTCATATTAACTCATAATGCATTAACAAGCCCAACTTTGGATTTTTAAAATGCATTAGTTAATGTTGAACCATGATTAATAAATGTTTTACAAGATTATTCAAACTAGTTAATATTAGTAAATACATCAACTAACATTAACTAATGGAACATTATTAATTAATTATAAGTGTTAAAAAGTTAAAAAAAAAGTTTTAAAAGTTAAAAAGTTAATTTATTAAGTAGTTACACTTCAATAATGGTCTATTAGTTCATGTATTAACTATTAGTATAAACAATTTCTTATAGCATTAATTAAGAAAGTCCAAAGTTATGCTTGTTAGCATTAATAATGCACCGTGAGCTAACAACTAACAAAGAACAACTTTGTTTCCATGAACAAAGATGAATAAATAATCAAACTAACATTAACCATTATTTTAAAGTGTTAACATTTAATTAATGATAATTATATTCCTATCTCTCTTTTTTATTTATTTATTTTTTTACTTTAGCCTACGAGTCACATTTTTACATAAACTAGGCTACACTACATAAGGCTAAGCAATATCCAAAGACGCAGTGGGCTCAACTTAATATTACCCCCTAAGAATATGTATAAGCTAGAATTGAACAAATAAGTACAGCTAAATGTAATTACGCAAATGAATTTTTCCATAGACAAATTCAATTGGGCGGGGGGGTGGGGGGTGGGGGGGGGTTAGCACAATAGCACTGACACTCCGAGTAAAGGAACGTATGCCTTCCGATGCATCAGTGAGTTTACAGAGACTCCCAGTGTTCATCCGAGTAATAGCAGAAAGTCCCGCCATCTGCAGTTTGATCAAATATGCAAAGGCATCGCTTCACTCTTCAAGCACTCCGCATTCAACTGAGCGCTCCATATCTATTCATTTTGTTCTCTATAAATTCAGCTGTGGTCATAGATCACAGCAGTGGTCAGCAATAATTCATCTGTGTGTGATTTAATGCAGCATGCTGTTAGTCTGCTTCTTTTTTGATGCCGATATCTGTCTTTGAGCATGTGTATGAGCTGAAGCTCACATCAGGGTTCAGCAGTTCCCCGCTTCTGCCATATATAACTCAAATCTTATGATTTCTGCCTTTGATTTAGAGTCTACAGTCTTTCGGCCGCAAATACAAATGACAGCAGTCTGAAAGCAAACGGCGCAGTGAATGTACGACTCTGTTTCCAATTCAACACAATTACAGAATAATGACACTCTTAAGGCCACATGCGAACTGCGTACATCAGTGAGACGACGCCATACGTTATCAAATAAATAAATAATTAAATAAATAAATAAAATCTATTTCAGAATCAGATACAAGTCAGTTATGTTCTCCTCGGAGTGCTTGTGTTGTTAGATGATAAACAAAATTTGGGTTGTATAATACATTGAATGAATATGAATTATGTATGGTGTTGGTGGTTGGCCTATACGGTTTGGGTACAGCAGATGTATTTCTGCACAAATATTGCAGCTTATGAATATAGGGAATGTCAGTCAATGTAGGATTTGTTTTTGAAAGTGAAATTCTTTGTTGGCACATTCACAATTTATTCACCTCTAAAAATATCAAATCTTCTTGAAATGCCAGTGGACAAGTCTCTGTCAAAAGTTTCAGAAATTTGCTGCAAATTTGTATTGTATTATTTTCTCTTGCTTTGCTTTAGTTTTTGGTTGGTGGTGGGGGGGGGGGTAAAATAAGCATAAATAAATAGAGATAAAGGCCTAAATGTCATGAATGTAACTTTTTTAGACTGAAGTTCATTCTTTCATTCATTTTCCTTCAGCTTAGTCCCTTATTTATCAGTTGTCGCCACAGTGGAATGAACCACCAACTATTCCGCCATATGTTTTACACATGAGTGGATGCCCAATTCACCTAAGTCTTTGGACTGTGTGTGAAACCAGAGTACCCAGAGGAAACCCATGCCAAAAAGAAGAGAACATGCAAACTCCACACAGAAAAGCCAACTGACCCAGTTGGTACTCAAACCAGCATCCTTCGTGCTGTGAGCCGACAGTGCTAAACACCATGCTGCCCCCATGAGTGAAGTTAAAATGACAATTTTCATCTGAGAGTTGGAGACTGATTGATTGATCTACTGATTGACTGATCACCAATGAACTGATTGATTGATTGATTGATTGATTGATTGATTGATTGATTGATTGATTGATTGATTGACACACCAATCAATTAATTGAATGATTGCTTTAGAATTTTCATGAACGTTATCATCGTAAACAGGACAAGAATATTGATTTCTCTGGCTCTGAATGTTGGTCACTTCATACAGCTTTTTGTATGAAAATTAACAATGTTTGAAGAACAAATCATGCCTAAAATAAAATGCTGAAATATTTCTTCCCCCACAAAGTTTGTGTCCTCTGGAAGTATTAAAGATCTATAAATATCCTTTTAAGTGTTCATTTTTAATATGCTTTTATTTTGTAATGTTTACAAATAATTAAAAATGACAAATGAAACAAATTTAGACAACATACTGCTGCTCTCTGATGATTTGAAGTGCCTTTTTTATCTTCACTTGTAAGTCACTGTGGATAAAGCATCTAATGGAATAAATCTAAATAATATGTCAATCTTCATTTTTAAGGCTGTTTATAGTATAATCTCAGATATATTGGAAGCACAATTTAATTCCATGTACAAATGTTGAATTTGACTCATTTTTAATGGTTGAAAACCAAAATGTGGCGAATGTTTTAAATAACGTGCAATGAAGAAATTCTGTTTAAAGAGATGTGAAGAATATATGTTTGAGTAATTTAGGAGTTAATTTGAGTTCACACACAATGATTCCAGTGTAAATTATCTGGATAAACATTAATTAATAATTTTTTTATTAATTTGATTGTTAATTTAATTTAATTGATTTGTCAGCTGCACATCCATGATGTGAAACTCCCGTTTCACCACATCCCAAAAGTGCTCTATTGGATTGCGTTCTGGTGACTGTGGAGGCCATTTGAGTACAGTGAATCCATTGTTATGTTCTCACTTTATGACACGGCGCGTTATCCTGCTGGAATTAGTCATCAGAAGATGGGTACACTGTGGTCATAAAGGGATGTACATGGTCAGCAACAAGAATCAGGTAGGCTGACACAATGACATGATGTTCAATTTGTACTAATGGGTCCAAAGTGTGCCAAGAAAATATCCCTCACACCATTACACTGTTGATACAAGGCAGGCTGGATCCATGCTTTCATGTTGTTGTCACCAAATTCTGACCCTACCATCTGAATGTCGCAGCAGAAATGGAGACTCATCAGACCAGGCAACGTTTTTCAAATATTGTCCAATTTTGGTGAGCCTGTGCAAATTGTAGCTTCAGTTTCCTGTTCTTAGCTGACAGTATTGGCACCCAGTGTGGTGTGTTGCTGTAGCCCATCCGTCTCAAGGTTTGATGTGCGTTTAGAGATGGTCTTCTGCATACCTTGGTTGCAACAAGTGGTTATTTGAATTACTGCCTTTCTATCAGCTCAAACCAGTCTGGCCATTTTCCTATGACCTCTGGCATCAACAAGGCATTTGTGCCCACAGAACTGCCGCTCACTTTTCAAACCATTCTTTGTTGGTTTGTGTATAGAAAATGTGTATATGTGAGTCTATATCACAAGTGATGTTTAACAGGATATTTTTCATATGTCCTATTATATTTTTCATCTTTTTAATGTTTTTGTTTGTTTGCCTGGAAGAAAATATAACTAAATATGTAAAAACTACTGAGGTCAATTTTATTGACCTTACAAACCACTGTTGTCCAATGACTTGCCTAATTTACCTAGTTAAGCATTCAAATTACACTTTAATCAGAACACTAGTACTATCTTGCAAAATAACTAGAAACAAATAACGTATCATGGAAAAAAAATGTACATAAACAAATATATTTAAAGATGTGTTGAAAATAAAAATTTCTCCACCAAACAGCACTTTGAAAAAGAATTACATTTTCACAGAAGGGAAATGTGTAATAATTAATTGTATTTTCTCAATCATTAGTAATGTTTATTATTGCATTTTAATATAATAAACAACTGTTCACAGAAGAAAGTATAATTTATTTTCACTCAGAAGTTGCTAGTAAAACTCACAAACTCACAAAAAATAAAGCTGAAATATTGAAGCAAAAAACATATGCAGAAAACACTAAAAAGAACTTTTTTTCTGTGTATTCCCAACTCCTTCACTTGGCACAGTTTACCCCGTAGGCTTGTTTAATAGGCGACATCTTCATATTTCATCTGATATCAGGCATCCTGCAACATAATTAAATACATTAGTTTTACCTCATTTCTCCTTGCCTAGAGGACAACTTCAGAATAGTGTCTCTTCTTACCCGATTCTCCCCTTTATTCATCCAGACGAGGGAAACATAAAGAATCAACTCTCATGGAGTCTGATTCTGCCTTGTGCTGATCTTAGCAAAGTTGTTTGCACATTAGGCCTTTGAGAGAGTGACTTTGATGGCTTCTGTCCAAGATTAAAATGAGTTGTTAAGACAGAAAGGCTCAGGCTGATTGATGAGCGTTTCTTCATCAGTGCCATTAAACCAGATTCTACAGCTGATGAAAGGGAAAGTAGCCAGCAACGAACATTCATAATGTATGCATACTGAACACTCAGACCCCTGATCCCATGTTTAAATGAATGAATGAATGAATGCATGCCAATGAATGAACCTAAGCCACTAAATTACTCAATTCACACCAAAATTACAGCTGTGTGTGTGTGTGTGAGAGACCCTGGACCACAAAATCATACTTGTGTTGGACAGGTATATTTGTGGGAATAGCCAAAATTACATTGTATGGTTCAAAATTATACACTAAAGAGTTCAGATGCAAAAACCTCCAAATGCCGTCCAATTTTTTCTTCTAAAATGACCATTTTAATCAGGTTCCTGTGTGTAGGTTCAGTAATTTCACTTTTATGACAAGGAATAAGTTGTTTTCGTTGTTTTTAAAGTTAAATAACTCAATAATAAACATAAGAGGCTGAGAAAAATGCTAATCTCTGATAGAAATTTCAAACAGCGCTTTTGCTTTTGAATGTTTTATGTCAAAAAGTCATTAGAATATTAATAATAATAATAGCTATGCATAACTAATAAGAGTAATTTAAGGGTATTTTTTCAATCATTTTTGTAACCCTAAGATTACAGATTTTCAATTGTATCTTTCATAATAAAGCCTAATCCAATCATTTATTCACCTTTCAGATCTCAAGTCAAATCAATTTTAGCGTTTTTCTACATGTGGACATAGAATGAAAAGAAATGTCATGTCTCGCAGGACCATGGTGCGAAATAAATAAGTCTAAACATAAATATGAACACAAAAATAGGAGTAAGATTTATTTTAACCCTCTACCGCATGGTGTTGCCATATGGCAACATGACATTTATGTTTATTTCCCTGCCACTGTTTCTTTGAAAACAACATTGAATTTTTTTGTTTGGAATGAGAAGACCTTAGTGTAGCCAATGATTTGCTTTGGTTAAGTCACATGACATGCAGTGTTTTTATGTTTTTCAGATTTCCTAATCATCCCCATACCATAATTGGCTTCATCACTCCTTTCCACCAATCAGCAGGTGTGTGGTGTGCGGTCTGGCGCAATATGGCTTCCGTTGCGTCATCCAGGTGGATGCTGCACACTGGTGGTAGATGAGGAGATTCCCCCAAAAATATGTAAAGCGATTTGAGTGTCTAGAAAAGCGCTATATAAATGTAAGTAATTATTATTATTATTATTATTATTATTATTATTATTATTATTATTATTATTATTATTATTATTATAGTAGCTACATTGTTCTGATGCATCTGGATATACTAGACTTGTTATTTATTTGTTATAATATTTACTGGAGAAAATATTTATTTTTGCTGTATGTGGTATACATAATAATACAATATTATGATTGTTTTCAATAATATTCAGCAAAAAAGAATGGAATAAATGAAAGCTGTTGGAATATCAGTTGTTTGAAAGTATGTATAAGGTGTCATTTATAATTCTGTTCAAGCCTATAATACTGTAACACCATGTCATGGATTGGTCAGGCTCTCACGACCCCCACTCACGAAGATCACCATCACCTGACTTCTAATGAGCACACAGCTGCATCACATTCACGAGCACCAGATAAAAGCACAGCACTCCAGTCGCTCATTGTCCGGGCTCGTCTCGACGAAAGCGGACAACTGAGCGACCACTCAGCGTAGTCATCCTCAGCTAAAACAAACGATTTACTTACCTGTTCTCTTTGTATTCCTCCTAGTCTTCCTGGTCCTCCCGAATCGTCCTGTCTTCCAGTCCTTCCAAGTCTGTGTCATCCTCTGTCAGCTGTATCTGGTGTGTGCTGTCCATCCTCGTGTATTCCTGTTACCCAGCCACGGAGGAAAAGACCCCAACATCATTCCTGATCCTCCTGGCTATCCTTCATGTGCTCCTTGTTGTCATTTAATAAACACCCTAACGTTTCCTTACCTCTGTCTCCTGTCCGCTTCATAACAGAAGCCCGGACCATTAACGACGACAACATGAGCACCCCCGATCACCTTCAAGAGCTGGTGGACCAGTTGAAGCGGATTCTACAGCCACCAGCTCCACTTTCCAACGCACCACCAGCACCGAGCACTTCCGCCTCCACAGTTTCTTCTTCGGCCCTTCCTTCCAGTCCCATGGCCCGACCAGCGCCCTACTCAGGCGGAGCGGGGGAGTGCAATGGTTTTCTGTTACAATGTTCCCTCATATTCGAAATGCAACCTTCTCTATATCCCACAGATAAGTCGAAGATCGCCTACATCGTATCTCTACTCTCTGGACCTGCACTTAAATGGGCTGAGACGATCTGGAACCAAGCCGGGCCGGTCATGAATTCCATCACTACCTTCACGGAGTATTTCAAAGAGGTGTTTGGACGTTCTGATGGGGAAGTAGCCGCTGGAGAGCAGCTGTATCATCTAAAGCAAGGTACTCTATCTACACAGGAATATGCTCTCCGGTTTCGCACTCTAGCAGCTGCAAGTGGATGGAATGAGAGATCGTTGTTGACCACGTACCGGCTCGGCTTGGAACCCACTCTCCGAATCCAACTGGCCACATTAGATGATACAATGGGTCTGGAGAGATTCATCCAACATTCTCTCCGATGTTCCGATCGTCTCCGTTCCTATCAACAGGACACCATCACCCCCTCGTCTGCACTCCTCCAATCGCCTGAGTCAACAGCCTCTCCAGAACCAGAACCCATGATAATAGAGTCTGGAAGACTGACATCAGCGGAACGACAGAGGAGGCTGACCCGGGGTCTGTGTCTATACTGCGGTGTCAGTGGACACACCCGTATGGAGTGTCCCCTTCGTCCCATTCGGACTTCAGTGAGTGTATTCAGTACGAATATTGAACAATGTAAACCACTTACTACCACCGTACAAATAACTACTGCCTCTATTTCTCTCCTTGTCACAGCCCTCATCGACTCCGGGTCAGCAGGGAACTTCATCTCCCAATCCCTCTGTCGTCAACTCCACCTCCGTACTGAGGCGTCCTCGCATATATACCAGATACAACCGATAACCCAGTGCACTCGATCTTCGACCCGTATCCATCGACAATGCGAAGACATCCTTCTTCAAGTGGGGTTGTTACATCAAGAGAGGATTCAATTTCTGGTTCTGGAGGGTGCAAATATGGACATCATTCTAGGGCGCCCGTGGCTGGTGAAGCACGATCCCATCATCTCTTGGGGCACAGGAGAGATAAAGAAATGGGGATCTGGATGTACACCTGCCTGTTTTCCAAATCTCCCTCTTCAAGGTCGGAACCCCATTTCTTTGTTTGCAACATCGGTCGAGAGCCCTCCTGAGAAGCAGTCTATCCACATTCCTAAGGAGTACAGCTCCTTTCATGATGTCTTCTGCCCCAAGAGAGCTTCCCAGCTACCGCCGCATCGGCCATGGGACTGCGCGATCGACCTAGTTCCAGATGCCCAGTTGCCAAGAGGTAGGATCTACCCGCTCTCGCTTCCAGAGAATCAGGCAATGGAAGATTACATAAGGGAAGCTCTGAGTCAGGGGTACATACGTCACTCAAAATCACCAGCCGCCTCAAGCTTCTTCTTTGTGGCCAAGAAGGACGGAGGGCTGCGTCCATGCATCGACTACAGGGTCCTAAATAACGGTACAGTAAAATACCGATATCCCCTTCCTCTGGTACCAGCCGCTTTGGAACAGCTCCGAGAAGCTAAAGTCTTCACTAAATTGGACCTCCGCAGCGCGTATAATCTGATAAGAATAC
Source organism: Danio aesculapii (assembly GCF_903798145.1). Classification (NCBI taxonomy): domain Eukaryota; kingdom Metazoa; phylum Chordata; class Actinopteri; order Cypriniformes; family Danionidae; genus Danio; species Danio aesculapii. Next base: position 41,145,959 of record NC_079440.1, read on the forward strand.
GTGAGGGGGACCAATGGAAGACAGCATTCGTGACCCCTACTGGCCACTATGAATATGAGGTCATGCCTTACGGTCTGGTCAACGCCCCCTCCGTATTCCAAAACTTCATTCATGAAGTCCTCCGGGAGTTTCTTCACCACTGTGTAATAGTGTACATAGATGACATCCTCATTTACTCCCGGAGTGAGGCCGAACATCGCCAACACGTTGCGGAGGTCCTACACACATTGAGAGAACATCACCTCTACCTCAAAGCGGAGAAATGCTCATTCCACCAGAAGTCGATTCATTTCTTGGGTTTGCTAACTTTTATAGACGGTTTATCAAGGACTACAGCAGGATTACATCACCTCTCACTAATCTCCTCAAGGGTAAACCCAAAGGACTGGAGTGGACCAAAGAAGCAGCCGCAGCCTTCCGCCTTCTTAAGAAGGAGTTCACAAGGGCCCCACTCCTGACTCATCCTGACCCAAATCTTCCTTTCGTGGTGGAAGTGGACGCATCCACCACCGGCGTCGGGGCAGTATTATCTCAACATCATGATACACCGCCCCGACTGCATCCCTGTGCCTATTTCTCTCGGAAGTTGAGCCCGGCGGAGCAGAATTACAGCATAGGAGACAGGGAGCTTCTAGCAATCAAGCTAGCCTTGGAGGAGTGGCGTCACTGGTTGGAGGGAGCCAAACATCCGTTCCAGGTGATCACAGATCACAAAAACCTCCAATATATCAAAGAGGCCAAGAGACTATGTCCACGTCAAGCCAGATGGTCACTTTTCTTCTCACGTTTTGATTTCTCCATTTCCTATCGTCCAGGACCCAAGAATCTAAGAGCAGACGCTCTCTCTCGTTTACACGAGCATCACGATCATGAAGAACTCCCAACGAAGATTCTTCCCGAACACATCTCCATTTGTCCGATCACCTGGAACGCTCCTCCAGTCGTTGCCACTCCGGAAGCCCCTGCTCCGCCGGGATGCCCTCCTCATCGGCAGTTCATACCACCTGAACACCGGGTAGATCTGATCCACTCCTTACATACCTCGCTAGGCACTGGACATCCAGGGATCAACAATACTCTCTCGCTAGTATCCCAACGATTCTGGTGGCCAAACATGGCAAGGGATGTGAGGCAATATGTTCAGGGCTGTAAGGACTGTGCCCAATCCAAGAGCCCACGTCATCTACCCGCTGGAAAGCTCCATCCCTTGCCGATTCCGAACCGTCCCTGGTCACACCTAGGAGTGGACTTTATCACTGACCTCCCTTCGTCAGAAGGTAATACCTGTATTCTAGTCATAGTAGATAGATTCTCAAAGTTTGTCAAACTAATCCCTCTGAAAGGTCTTCCCACAGCCTTTGAAACTGCCGACAATATCTTTAATCAAGTCTTCAGGTCATTTGGTATTCCAGAAGATATTGTGTCGGACAGAGGTCCACAGTTCATCTCACGTCTATGGAAAGCCTTCTTCAAGCTCCTAGGTGTGGCCGTCAGCCTCTCTTCTGGATATCATCCCCAAACCAACGGGCAGACAGAGAGGAAGATTCAGGAGGTGGGACGGTTCCTGAGGACCTTCTGCAGTGGTCACCAGAACTCCTGGAGCCAGTATTTGGGCTGGGCAGAATATGCCCAAAATTCACTGCGGCAACCCTCCACCGGACTCACGCCATTCCAGTGCGTCCTGGGCTTCCAACCACCGCTCTTTCCCTGGGATGGCGAACCATCTGATGTCCCCGCAGTGGATCACTGGTTCCGGGAGAGCGAGAGAGTCTGGGACGAGGCTCATCAACATCTGCAGAGGGCAGTCCGTCGAAGCAAGGTAACCGCCGATAGGAGAAGGTCTGAAGAACCCAGATACACACCCGGACAAAAGGTGTGGCTATCCACCCGGGACATACGCATGCGACTACCCTCTCGCAAGTTAAGTCCCCGATTTGTTGGTCCCTTCACCATCGTGGAACAGGTTAACCCCGTCACCTACAAACTACAATTACCCTCTCACTACCGTATTCACCCTACATTCCACGTATCACTCCTGAAACCCTATCACGATCCTGTTCTTCCCTCCACAGAGCCTGACCACGAAGAGGAACCCCCTCCTCCACTGCTCCTAGAAGAAGGAGCCGTCTACGCAGTGAAGGAGATCTTGCGTTCCCGACGTCGTGGTGGCCAGTTGGAGTACCTGGTGGACTGGGAAGGGTACGGCCCCGAAGAAAGGACATGGGTTCCCAGAGCTGATATTCTCGATCCTAGTCTCATGGTGGAGTTTCATGAGAGCCACCCTGAGTTCCCAGCGCCTAGAGGCAGAGGGAGACCACCACGGCGTCGGAGGTGTCGGCCCTCAGGAGCGGGCCCTGGGGAGGGGGGTACTGTCATGGATTGGTCAGGCTCTCACGACCCCCACTCACGAAGATCACCATCACCTGACTTCTAATGAGCACACAGCTGCATCACATTCACGAGCACCAGATAAAAGCACAGCACTCCAGTCGCTCATTGTCCGGGCTCGTCTCGACGAAAGCGGACAACTGAGCGACCACTCAGCGTAGTCATCCTCAGCTAAAACAAACGATTTACTTACCTGTTCTCTTTGTATTCCTCCTAGTCTTCCTGGTCCTCCCGAATCGTCCTGTCTTCCAGTCCTTCCAAGTCTGTGTCATCCTCTGTCAGCTGTATCTGGTGTGTGCTGTCCATCCTCGTGTATTCCTGTTACCCAGCCACGGAGGAAAAGACCCCAACATCATTCCTGATCCTCCTGGCTATCCTTCATGTGCTCCTTGTTGTCATTTAATAAACACCCTAACGTTTCCTTACCTCTGTCTCCTGTCCGCTTCATAACACACCAATTAAATCATTTCAAACAACAAAATTATTAATTAAGTTAGATCCACTGTTGGATGTTGTTGCCATATGGCAAAATATCATAAAGTACCTTACAAGTACATACAAGTCTATACAAGTACATACACATAAAAGTATTGTGCAAGATATTGTGCAAAGAAGGTATTTAATGTTGTTAAAAACAAAAACTTCAACGTGATTTATGGTACATTAACAATTAAACATTGCTTTCCTTATTTAGTCCTTGTTAGATGGAGTTTAAGTAAAGTCTCTGATGCATATGGAGAAAGACTCCTGTTTCTACAGGTGGTTTGTCAAGCCCACTCACCTGTGTGAAGCACATTCAGAAATGTAATGTTTTTATAGAGATATGAAGTGATTTTAAAAAAGTGTTTGGTGCAAATGTGCAAACTGGTGCAGGTTTCAAAGAGATGAGAGTGTGGATAATATTTCAGAAAGGGGTTAGATGACAGGAGTTGAAATCATCTCCAATCATTAAAAAAAATGTATCCTTTGGGTTTTGTGGTCACATATTGCTTTAAGGTGGTCAAAATTAAAAGTATAGAGAGTATAGAAAGCCTTTTTTGTATTATAAACATTTGGAGAACAACCTTAGAATTGCTAGATATAAAGTCATACTGTAAAATAAAATTAATAGAAGGAAGAGTTTCTATAATTCTGACTATCGAAATTCATAATTGTGAGTTTGTATGTCATAATTCTCCCTTGTATCTTGCAATTGTGAAAAAGTTAGAGCTGTCAGATGTAAACTCAAAATTGTGAGATTAAAAACTTGTGAGAACTGCAAGATATAAACTCATAAAAACTGCAGGAAATAAAAATGTAATTGTGAGAAATAATTCCACATTATAGATAGAACAATTGGAACTGAACTTGAATGTAAGGCATAATAAATGGTAAAACCTTGAGATATAAACTCTAAAATATCTCAAATGTGACATATTAACTCAATTTTTAAAGAAAGATGTAGGGAATGAGATAACTGAAATGTTTGATTCAGTATTTTGAGACACAAATTCGAGATGAAGAGTAAGATTTGCAAGGAATAAACTTATAAATAAAAGATTTAACTCCCAATACTGAATACAAGTTAGAACTGAGATATGGACCAGATGTGGGCCAGCCTGAACACCCACCAGTGACCTACTCATGCTTGCAGCTTCTCCACGAACGGCGTCCAGTGTTCTCCAGCCCCTGGTGCCTAGACTGCAGCTCTGCACAAAAAGTTTGGCCAGAGGAAAAATTGTCATCCCCAACTGAGCCTGGTTTCTCTCAAGGTTTTTTCCCTTCACTTTCGTCAATTGGTGAAGTTTTACTCCTTGCTCCTTGTCTCCACTGGCTTGCTTGGTTTGGGACTGGTAGAGCTGCCCACCGATAGATTTGCTCATCAGTGTTTGGACATTCAACAGTGAAAATTAAACCACACTAAACTGAACTCTGAAAACTGGACTGACACAGTTTCTGTTTACTAGAACTTCTATGTCAAGCTGCTTTGACACAATCTACATTGTAAAAGCACTATAGAAATAAACATGAATTGAATTGAATCAAATATTTCCACACCAACACTCAGTTACAGTTGCACACACACAAATACACAAATAATGTTGGCAATTACAATTAATCTGAATTGTAGACTATGTTTTGTTGACTGTATTTGTATTTAATTTATCACATGTAAATTGTATATCTGTCTGCATAATAATAATAATAATAATAATAATAATAATAATATTCATAATAATAATAAAAAGAACTCAGTAAATTCCGAGAAAAAAAAAGTAGAATGGAGAGAACTTAACTTGGAATTGCAAAATAAATGTAAGAGATAGTTTTTGCTTTGAAATGTAAATGTAATTTAATGTCATTTAAATGTGAACATTTAGAGATTGTCTGAATATGATTTGAAGATGTTTTGATTTTTGATTTCTTTCTGAAACAAGTGATTATGTTCCAAAAATCATTTTAGAAAAAAAAAATCCATGAAACATCAAACATTCTGTTAACATTCCTAAGAGACAACTTGCTTATAACTTTGAATCAACCTTTCCAGAACTTTCTCAACTCTGGGTTGTTGACATGAAGAGAAGGACAAAGTGCTTTAGTTATGAGGCCACGGCAGATGAAGTGAGGACAGATGTCGCTTTAAGTCTTGATGCATAATTTGTCATGTTCAGGTATCTAATATCAATTAAGTGATGCTGAGAACCCCATAAAGCACATTTTATTATCTCCCCAAATGAATTATGACTATGCCTACGAGTTTATCTGTTCTGAGACTGGAGAAAATGTCTTTTTGCCGCAATCACTCAAGCAATTGCTTTCCACTGGTCATTTTAAAAGGAGCATTTATAACCTAAGCAGGAATATGTGAAAGACGAAATCTATTTAAATTATAGTAAAAGCACTGGGTGATATAAAACGGTAAACCTGAAGAAATGTGTTTGCTCTCTCACAAAAAGGGACAAGGAATCTTTGCTGTTGATGCATGCTTTATTAGTTGCTGGATGCCAATAAATAAATCTCTGGCACTTTTAAACACCTTCTTTTGACATTTAGAGCTGCAGTTTAGAGTAGAATTGCAAACTCAATACAGAAATGCCAACTGACCCAACCAGGACTCAAACCAGCGACCTTCTTGCTGTTAGGCGACAGTGCTAACCACTGAGTCTCCATGCCGTCATGAGTTTCTTTTTATGAGACCTGAATCTCCACTTTAGCAGCCCTTTATATCTATATTCTCAATGTTTTTACAGAGGGGTATGTTCATACAAAATTTGCCTGATTATTACAAGTTATTGCCTGATTATTACAAGTTATTGTTTTTGTGCTTTTTCTGGGACTGCAGTATAAAAAATATTTATTATAACTATATGCAGGATGAGAAAAATTATGCTGTGTCAACTACAGTTACTAAACAATTTAAGTTATGAGAACTAAAGATTTTAAGGTGGGGAAACTAGAAAATAAAGTTATGAGAACTAGAGAAATTTCTCTTGAGTTTTTTAGAGTTCCTCGCAATCTTATTTTAAACTGTTACCATTTTGTTTTGTTTTGATTTGTTTTGTTTTGTAGTATATTGTACACTATATTATTATATTATATTATATTATATTATATTATATTATATTATATTATATTATATTATATTATATTATATTATATTATATTATTATATTATATTATATTATATTATATTATATTATTATATTATATTATATTATATTATATTATATTATATTTTACACTATATTATATTATATTATATTATATTATATTATATTATATTATATTATATTATATTATATTATATTATATTATATTATATTATATTATATTTTACAGAAAGTCATGTTCATACAAAATCTGCCTGATTACATGTTATTCTACAAAAAGTTTCAAGAAGTTTTTGTTTTTTTCTGGTTCTTTGCATTTCATGAATTACGTTAAGAATTATTAATACCATTAATCATTCATTTTCCTTCGGCTTAGTCTCTGATTCATCTGAGGTCGCCACAGTGGAATGAACTGCCAACTATTCCAGCATATGTTTTATCAAGTGGATGCCCTAATAGGTGCAACCAGGACTGGGAAACAAGCACACTCTCACATTCACACACATACACTACGACCAATTTAGGTCCAACTCACCTATAGCACATGTCTTTGGACTGTTGGGGAAACCGAAGCACCCAGAAGAAACCCACGCGAACACGGGGAGAACATGAAAACTCCACAAAGAAATGTCAACTGGCCCAGCCAGGGCTCAAACCAGCGACCTTCTTGGTGTAAGGCAAAAGTGCTAACCACTGAACAACCGTGCTGCCCTATTATTATTCATTCATTCACTTTTTTTTGGCTTAGTCCCTTTATTAATCAGGGGTCCCCACAGCGGAATGAACCACCAACTTATCCTGCATATGTTTTACGCAGCGGATGCCCTTCCAGCTGCAACCCATCACTGGGAAACACCCATACACTCTCATTCACACACATACACTATGGACAATTTAGCTTATTCAATTTACCTGTACCGCATGTCTTTGGACTTTGGGGTAAACCGGAGCACCCGGAGGAAACCCACGTGAACGCAGGGAGAACATGCAAACTCCACACAGAAATGCCAACTGACCCAGCCAAGGCACGAACCAGCAACCTTCTTGATATGAGGCAATAACGCTACCCACTGTGCCACCGTGCTGCCACCCAAATATTTTTATTATTATTATTATTATTATTATTATTAGTAGTAGTAGTAGTAGTAGTAGTAGTATAAAAATGTTAGCAAATGAGCATTTTTTATGAAATAATGGATCACTTACATATTTAAACATACAATATTAGAAAATTTCTGATTCAAAAGTGTTTGCAGTGTAATCCATCAACTCAGGAAATATGGTGACAATTAGTAAACATTTTACCCTCATTCAGCTGCAGTGTCTTTATGAAGACAGAGAAAATATTCTCCAGCACCTTTTCTATCTGCTCTTTATCATTTGAAAATGATTTTCGTGTCCAGCATTGCTCATAATGCTGCAGTTTATCACCCTGTTTAACAGGTCTGCTGAAAAGGTCAGAGGGAGCGAGGCGCAGACGGGACAGCTATATGACAAATATAATCAGACCCCCTTGCTCTTCCAAAGGTCAATGAAAACATATTCTTTATGCATTGTAAGGATGGCGAGGAAGGAAGATTGAGTCCTGAGGGAGATTTCTGGAGAGGTCAGTGAGACTGGGCTGTTTTCCAGTCAGAATTTTCGAACGCACCTTTAAAGTTGTAATATTGTCCATTTTGTGCCTCCTACGGCACAGCGATCTGCCGATGTTTAAAATCCTGAAGTGTGAACTAGGCTTTTACATGCCACCCTATCCCACACAGCTGACCAAATTCCAGACGCTCAGGCAATATATATGAGTGTGTTATTTTATAATCCTGCTTAGCTGAAACATTGTAAGTCTATATGCATCTTTTTCCTTTCACACAATAATACTATTAATATTTGTCTTGAAATGGCTATTAGTAATCATTTAAAATGATTATATTAATAGAAAAAGACAAATAATTCATTAATGAGAGTTAAAAAAATTATGTTGTGGCAACTACAGTTATTAGAAAATTGAAGTTGCAGTTACTAGAAAATTAGGCTGTGGCAACTAGAAAATGGAAGTTATGAGAACTACAGAAATTAAGCTTAATTCAAAAATATGAGTTATAAGACCTAGTATATTTTTGGTATGAGAAAAGTTTCTCACAATCTTTTTGAAATGTGTTACCATTATTATATTATATTATATTATATTATATTATATTATATTATATTATATTATATTATATTATATTATATTATATTATATTATATTATATTATATATTTTTAATAATAACTTTAATGTTATAATTGTAGATGTTATAAAACTGTAAATAATTTATGACAAAAACTCAAGACAACTAATATTTTTATGTTGCTTTAACTTATTTGAATAATTTCTACAAAGTTTGACTTAATATTTTTAGTCAGTTTGACTGTTGTAAGTTGAGATGACTAAAAAAGTTCATTTGAATAAATGTAAAAAATTAACGCAAGTTTTTTTTACAGTCTACATTAATGTGTGGAAAAAATCATGTATGTACTCCTCCATCGCTTGATATAAGAGATCTTATCTTTTGACACACTGATAGAAAAACCACTCAACTCTTACCACAGTGTTTACTTCCATTTGTTCGGCCATCCCACTTGCTGCAAATCCAGTTTGCTCTCAGTCTTTTATATGTGTGGCTCAAGGGTACAGCGTGGAAGATTGATGCTGTTTGCACACATGGAGAGGTAAAGGAGAGCAGCCCGCACACACTGACAATTCACTTACTGCTTGTTTATTGGTTTGTGGGAGCTATAATGTCTCTATCGCCTTCAAATGAAATCATTCAAGGTATGGAGCCATTCATTGTGTGGAGTCCTTTAGGATTCTCTGTGTTTTTGTCTCCACATCATCAGAATTTTCCACCAACATTCTGTTATAAATTGCTTCAAAAAATCTAATTCTGAAAGGCGTAGAGAGTCATGAATTTTTTAGACCTCTGGTATTTGAAAAGGCTGCAGGAATGAAAATTAAATGAATGGATAAAGGATAGTGGTTCACTTATTTATTTTTCTCTTCAGTGTGAAGATGAATCATTCTGTTGAGATTGTTTTTCATAAAGTGCTTATTAAAATGTACAGTAGTACTCGGTACGCTTTCGTTTTTTTTTTTACTGCTAATAAGCATTGTGCATGGGCGTCACGGTGGCTCAGTGGGTAGCACTCACAGCCTCACAGCAAGAAGGTCGCTGGTTCGAGTCTCGGCTGGGTCAGTTGGCATTTCTGTGTGGAGTTTGCATGTTCTCCCTGTGTTCGTGTGGGTTTTCTCCAGGTGCTACTGTTTCCCCCCCCAGTCCAAAGACATGCGCTATAGGTGAACTGAATAAGCTAAATTGGCTGTAGTGTATGTGTGTGAATGCAAGAGTGTATGGGTGTTTCCTTGTGATGGGTTTAAGCTGGAAGCGCATCTCCTGCATAAAACATATGCTGGATAAGTTGGCGGTTCATTTCACTGTGGTGAACCTTGATTAAAAAAAGGGACTAAGCCGGAACGGGAGTGGGGGGGGGCAAGTCGGAGCACTCACTCAGGTCCGGCGGGCTCTGTGCTGGTTGGGAAAATTCCAAATTGAACCAAAACAATTGATCACAATTTGCTAAAGATTGGCAATCAAAATTCGGGACATTGCAACCTGCAGAACCTGGGGAAAAAAAGGGACCAAGCCGAAAAGAAAATGAATGAATGAATGAATGAATGAATGAATGAATGAATGAATGAATGAATGAATGAATGAATGAATATGCATTGTGCAGTACCATAGCCAGTTTCGAAACTGTTCATATAATTAGCCAAAAGATGAGAAGCAAACTGTGAATTTTTGTTTGTTTAATTCACACAAAATGCAATGAAAACTTTTTGTCATTCATATTCTTCAAGTGGCAAAAATATAGACATTTTCAGCACATTTTAACAAACTTAGAAAAATGTTGTGGTTGGGAAAATATTTTACCGTGCTCTTAAATGTGCATTGTGATGCATTCAGGCTATTGGAAATGAGTGTGATGCTGTTGTGAAAGCTGATGATCTTAAACATTGAATCTTATAACATTCAAAATGCATACGGACCAAATATGAATATGTTTTTATGCTTTTCTTCTGTTTTGGGCAGTGTTTTAATTACTTTTTAAAAACAAAATATTTCTTTATGACTACAATGGTGAATCAACATGCATGGCATTCAGTGTTTCATTAAAAATTATATCTGAATCTGTTGTTTTGTATTGGTTTATTATGCAACTAATTAGCTCTGAACCAACACAAATTAAGTTCAAATGTTTTATAATGCATGACTACACTGTAAAATTGCCTTAACACTGCCTTAAAATTTTAAGCTGAATCAAATTAACCTTATGAGTCCATTGAACTTATATTATTTTAAACTGACTTAAAACCGCTTGCATAACTTAAAAAATTAAGTTAGAACATGATTAAGTTAGTTTAATAAGTTACAATGGCCTACAAACATATGCTGTCAGGACTAAGGGATCATATCATTTTTACTGTGTACAATAGTATGTATTGCATTTATAAAGTATTTGAATAATTACTGATATAACAGGAAATAAATATTTAACACTTGAGCCAGTGTTGAATTGATAACACTTTTGAAAATGCTAACTCTGAGCAGTGTGGATTATAGATACTCCGGTGAAGTGTTAAAATTAACACAACACTGTCGATTTTGCTGTGACAGAACTCTTAACAACAGTTTCAAAACAGACTGATGGCAAATTCCATTCATTCTGTGCCATATTTTGAAACAGAGAAAACTTACTCCTACTTTCCATCACTTTTTTCCTTGACCATGTTGTAAACCGTGAGCTGTCGTGGCTCAAAACAGTCAAGAACAGTGGTGTGATAAGCTTGTGTGTGGGTTTTTTTTTACTCTCAGCTGAACTGGACCCTTATATAACATATGAAATGGATTTTTGTGAGTCAAATAATGACCATCTCTTTCACTGGGAGCTTGTTTATGTTGTGTAGTGAGTCTCCCAAGGCTTTGGCAGTTTCTAGTCTCACAAAAGGCCTGAAGTTTTCTGGGCCTCCATCTTTCTCCCATGGGCTTTGGCTTGATGTGGCCAACCTGGCCGAGAGTGAAAAACTGCCTCTGTTGAACCTGGCCAAGTCTTCTCAAAGCCATGAAGTTACTAAATTTCAGAAATATATATTCACATTTAGGCAGTTCAAAAGTTTGCAATATTGCACTCTAAGAAAATGTGCTGTGATAATATAAATACATTTATTTTAATTATTTTTTTTATCTTATTTTTATTTAAATGTTTTGGAAAAAGTGTCTTATGCTCAGCAAGGAAATTAATAAATTTTAAAAATATATAATTTATTCCTGTGATATTTACGTGCATGTGCATAATTACTTTAATGTCACTTGATCCTTCAGAAATTATGCTAAGATGGTCTTCAAGAAATCTTGTTTTTGACAAAATACACATACACCCACCGGCCACTTTATTAGGTACACCTTCCGAGGACCGTGTTTACACTGCGGATGTCCTTCCAGCTGCAACTCATCACTGGGAAACATCCATACACACTCATTCACACACATATACTATGGACAATTTAGCTTACCCAATTCACTTCTACTGCATGTCTTTGGACTGAGGGGGAAACCAGAGCACCCGGAGGCAAACCCATGTGAACATGGAGAGAACATGCAAACGCCACACAGAAATTCCAATCTGTATTTAATAAAAGAAACATGATAGAACCCTGGGTAATTAATCAATGAGAAGAGTACTTAAACTTCAGAGCTTCCTTAAATCGATGACAGAAAGAGATTAGCACTCCTTTTATTCTTTGAAGAGTTCTCGATTTTCAAAGTATTCTTTTTAATCACCCTGTATATTATGTATTTAATATGTAGTGTGTATATTTTAGTTTTATTAGTATTATTTAGTATTATTATAGATAAAAATATATATAATAATTGTAGACAAATAAGTTCTGAAATCTTTAACACAAACGTTTTATGGGATTGCTGGTTTCATGGACATATGGAGAGTCTGTGTGTTAAAAATATAAATAGTTTTCTCCTCTTGTTCTCCCTAGAAATGCCGCACACCAGATGCACTCGTTCGATTACTTCAGTCTTTCCATCTCATAATGCTTCAGCAGATTTGTACGAGTGGGGTGGGATCTCAAAGCGTGTTGACTGCAGGCTAAACAGCTGTCTATATTCATGAGATCCTCATTCTCCACAGCTGCATCATCATAAACAGTCACCTTTTCCATTATTCAAGTCTACAAGAGCCAATTTACAGGATGTCTCTTGTCTCTTTCAGACAAAAATAAATAAATGTGGCTTTTTTTCGCAGGTCTATGAGATAAGCAAAATACACAGCAGGATGCATGTGTAATCTAAAGGGAGATGTTCATGCTTTTTACACTGATGAATAGCTTTGGATAAGAGTTAGATGTTCCATGATCTAACAACTTCAGCATTGCTCACACTAAAATATTCTCTATAGTGCCATCTTGTGATTTTCACACACAAAGCTTACGTTCAGTGATTGCTTTTGGCATGATTTTTCTTAAAGAACTTTTTACGCATGTCTGAGCAAATTGATGAAGCTGTTTTAAACTGTTAGATAAAGAACAAAAGATCAGATCAATAAATGGAAATCAAGTCTTTCACAGTTGCAGTTGCAGCTGTAAAACACTAGTGAAATGTGAATAGAGTTTGGTGACGTGATAACTCGTCAATACAGGAGCACTTTGCCATTTCTTGGAAACCAATAAAAAGAAAGCTATTCAGTTTGTGCTTTCATTGTTCAGGCTGCATCACTGCTATTTTTTACACTGCTTTCTATGAAGTGCAGTATTGATGGTTCTCAAACATCCTGGGCAGCCAATCAGAATCCATTTAAAGCAGCAGATGACATAATGTAACTGCAGTGTGCACTCGAACAGAATGTTTATAAACCAAATGTGTGGATATTGTTGGTTCTAAGAAGGACCTTTAAATTCATAGATCTGTTATCGTCCATAAGAGTTTCTTTTTCAGGGCTGCACAATATTGAAAAAAAAATTACATTGCATTATTTTGTTTTTCTGCTATTTGATATATTGTTATTTGTGAAGAAGTCTATATTTTAGAATGTTTGTGATGAATTTGTAGGCGAGTGCATCTGCAAAATATAATAAACTTGATTCAAATGACAAACTACAAGAATAAATGTATTTTTTTCTGAGAAGTCTTATTGGTGTTCAGGCACAGACAATGAATGATCGAATGTTAAATTAAACTTCCTCATTTTATGAAATGCACTTAATTTTTAAAAGCTACAAATGATGTTTTACAAATGTTTTATACTTATGAAAACATGTTTTATACTTTATAAAACATATGTAAATTATGAATTTTAACTCAACAATGGGTAATTATTGCAATTATTCCACAAATTGCAGTGATGCCTGTGTAGTCAGCAATAGTCTATGCATTGCTTGACATCTAAATATTGCAGATGCACACATTGCGATGCTGATAATATGATTTATTGCATACAATTATTGAAATATTTTAGTGGAAAAAGCTTCTTTAGAACATAGCATATTATTCACACTAAGAAATGAGTGTTTTATTTAAGAACTGGTCAGGTTGTTGCAGGGTATAATTATGGCATCACTGCAATAAAGAAACAAAAAACGTTAATTTTAAGAGAGTGCTGCATTGTTTTTGCATGAATGACCAGAATTGTTTCTAAATAAGTTGAATTATTAAATAAACATTCCTGCTTCAGAAATTTTTTTAATTATTTGAGTAATTTAGCATACAACGTAGAGTAAACATATAAAAAGAGAGCAAAGCCTTACATTTCCTCAGATTAGGAAAATCTCAAGGGACCCGTTGTCCTGACAATTTATCCTACCCATCAGATTATGCTACCAAATGTACACTGGTAGCAACATCTGATTGTGTCATCAACAATGTGCTACCTACTTTTTGAATGGGAGGTAGGACAATCTGACAAGGTAGGACAAATCGACAGAACACTGTCTTCTGTGTTTTGACGTCATACCTCCTGCAGCACTCTATGCTCATAAAATAAAAAATTTTACAGTTATAGCCTAGCTATCATTTTTTTACAGTCGCCACCTACTGGCGTATTAACTCCCACCGAATCGCTTCATTTCTCAGGTGAAAAGATTCGAACCACTGAGATTATTCAACATCTGCTACTTGTCACAAACGCATTGGAATTAACTTTAGATAATACAAATCAGGTTTCTTGAATTTTTGCTTTCAGATTCTGCCCTCTGTTTATAAAACTTCACACAACAACTGTTTCTAGTTTGAGATTTGTGTATGAATGAAAAAATCCAACTTTTTTTACCAGGATCTAAAACTTACTATCTGAGTTCATGCATACCGTTATGAACGTGTTAACAAGTATTTCAGCACACATGTTCGGATCTTGACTGTCTGCCAAAGCGCTGTGCCGTGTTTTTATACTGATGGTCGTCCTCGTGCCTCGGTGCATTGTGGGATCGCTCTCCGTGTTTGCCTCAGTTGATCAAGATGGCCGCGAATATTTTGTGGAGGGGTTGGAGTTGAATACACGCCGCACTTGGAGCGATTGTGATGTTGAGAGACCAGATTAATTCGTCAGCACCAGAACATCTCCAGAAGTAAGCTGTCAAAACGATAATCGCGCTTTTTTCGTCCCGACCGCGCGTGAAGCGCCGTGAGAAGCGCTATTAGGCCAGTTAGCCGCGCTGCTAACCCGCTCCGGGGAGGGAGGGACTGAGCTTTCTGGTAAACAAGTGAAATACCGTTAATCCCGATATCCTAAATACTCACTCGGTTTAAATACGCGACAATACGCCTTAAGTAAAATCCGCGTGCGTCTCCGCAATGTTAAACTGTGGTTAGCTGCAGCTAGGCTAACTAGTTACTCAGCTCTTTCCTGCCATTGCTCCCCATGACAGTTACTGCAAGGTTATAAGATCTGCAGTTCCCGGTCTGCTTTAAATGCACCGATCATCCCCATATTCAATGCACTTTATTCATGACCATTAGGGGTGTCTTCATTTGTTTGAATGATATCTGTAGTGCATTGACTGTGTGTGTGTGCAAAGCAGACGTTGTTTGTGCACTGTCATACCCCCTGCCTGTCCCTCCGCGGCCTCTCCGGCTTCTGCTCCGGGTAAACGACTGTTTACCGGCAAACAGGATGCGTCAGTTGCGAAAGCACATGGTTTGTTTTTAGTTCTGCGGCTATCCTCTGTTTATGTTTACGTCGCTGCTCTTTTTTTGCAGACACACGTACTATGTGTCAAAAACAGTGAGCTGACTACCTAGGCAGCATTTATAGACATCAAATACTGTCTAGGTAGGCAGCTTGCTAGGTTTTCAGACGCTGTCCATGGTGATATTTCTGCCCTGTAGTGCACTTTATGTTTGTGTTTACTAGTGTTTTTCTTACTGATTGCAGTTAATATTGTGGTAGTTTTTAATGTCCCGTTCACTAGTATAATTCCCAGTGCTGCAAAATTGAAGTTATTGATGGTTTCTGTTCATCTGCAGGATTGCCACCTGACCACCTTTGGGTCTCTTTGAGTTCAGAGCCGTAGAAGAGTGTGATATTGGAAACTTTTAAACAAGTCTAATGTAAGTGTCTTTGTTTTTACTCGACTTAAACTTTTCCCCAAAGGGATAGTTCAACCAAAATGAAAGTTTATTGTTAATTTACTCTCCCTCAAGACATCCAGAATGTGTGTGACAACTTCTTTGGTAGAACTTTAAAGAAGCTGAAACTGGGGTGTTTGGTCATTCGTACAATTGGCTCTTGATGATACATTTATGCCATATTTTGCTTAATTATTGTAAAGGGCAGGAAACTGAAACAGTTTGACGTTATCGTGGTTACTGCTCTAAGATATATATTTTTTTAAATATCTGGGTAAAAAACCTTTTTCCTCTTTAAACACAATAAATTTTATTTTGAGAAACATTTGAAGTATTTTGGAGCAGTAAACACGTCAGGGTAAATGATTCAAATAATCCATAGACTTCTGCTATCTTCATTAGTTTCAAAAACAGATTTCTTTACAATTTATAATGCATTGGGTTTTTTTCTGCTTGAGATACTATTGTCCTAAAAAAACATAAATAAAAAAAAATCTTGCACATACATTAGGAACGTCATATAGAAGAACATTTTTAAAACCTTGGCTTTTCCTAACCAGGGTATGCCTTGAAAACGGTTATGCGGTTATGGTCCCCTGCCTGTTCGGCGCCCAGTCTAGGGCACAAATGTCCTGACACAAAAATTATTTAATTTGTATATTAAACATTGGCAGTCAGTCAGTGTGAAATGTCAGTCTTCCTGATTAACATCATGGACATAAAGGATATCATAATTTTTCAATATAGGCTGCAGCATCAAAGATAATCACAAGTATGTACCATTCTTATGAGCAATACAACACATGCCTCATTGTAAACGAATAGTGTCAGTTTGACCCAAACATATGCCATTATGCATTAACACTGCCAGGACCATAAGTAATGCTCAGTTTTTTGCACAGACTGCTCACCTTAAATAATAAATAATAATCAATTGCCAGCCACATGTATTAATTTAGGCACATCCGATAGCATTCTAAGGTGGGAAAACTTCAAGGCACGTCCAAATCTAAATTTTGCTTTACCTCCTGTCTCGGGAGGTACCTACTTCTGATTGAATTTTGAGGGCAGTGTATGAGTTCTTCGCTGCCTTCAATATCTCACAATCCTGTGCATTCCCTTTCTGAGAGTTATTAAATTAGTTACAAAAAAGCATTATTCAAAGAAAATTAGGTTAAATGAAGAGGTCAAATTTTTTAAAAATGTTCCCTTTTGCTGTTTTGGGTTTTTCATCTATTGTTTTTTTTTCAGTCTTATCAGGTAACAATTTAAGTAATTCAAAATTTTACTTTGAGTCGCTCTTTTTAAGAGATTGTTGTTGTTGCTACTAAAACATATTGACAGGAACAGAAATTAACTGGCTCAGATTCGGACTGAAGCATCATACAATGCGTGAATTCTACACAGTTTTGTGTAGAAACTCACCTTAAAGGGCTCCACAAACTATTAAATCAAAGTACTTTGTTGCACAAATGTGTGAGCATTTTAGTGACTTTTCCACAAATGTATTGTGGATAGACTGTTAATGATTATACTACCGTTTACAAACTACAGTGGCATCGCCAGTATATTGGAGCCATAGTATCACGATACTACCATGGTACCGGTAAACCGTGCAACCCTACTCTCTATTAGTTAAATTGTTATGCTGTCTCAGAAGTCAGAAGTTTCACAAGGTGCCTTTATGCAGAAACACCACTTCCAGATTCACTCTCTCATAAGGCATTGAGGTATCCAGTCTGCTACCCAAACCTTTGGATGCTGCTATAGTTCTTCCTGTATGTTTTTTAAAGGTTCAGTGGTTGTTGACTTACATTTTATGAGTGACCAAGGAGTGCAGTTTCAGATAAAAAATCCTGTTTAGTAAGCAGGTAAAAGACATCACTAGGCCCACACGGAATCTGCGCACGCAGAATTCTGCAGATTTTTAGCCCATCCTTAATTCTGTTTATTTACTTGAGTAAATGTGTGTAAATCTATATTTATTCACTTTTTAAATTAATTACAGTAATATCATTGACTAATATGAAAATGTTCATATGATTTATGTACAATGCAGTTTGTACAGTAATATTTTCGGTCTTTTAGTAAAGATATTATATGAGAGACTTGCTTTGTTTACCAAATAAAGTGAATCTAATTGGATTTGCATTTTAAACATTAAATAAAGGTTAAAAAGATATTATTTTTTATTTCATATATTAAGGTATTAGTTATGATACTCCCAAAATTATTCCGCTGAAATCCGCAGATTTTTAGCGCAGAAAAAAACGTCCGCAGATTCGGTCTGGCCCTAGACATCACCCAAATTTTGAATGGGGTTCATTTGAGGGCAAATAATAACAGTTATTGTTTAAAAAAAAAATCACATCAGTGGCTTAACCCTCAGTTAACAAGAACACAATGCCAAGCATTTAATGTTATATATTAGGACTGGGCGATATTGCAAAACAAATGGTCACGATATCATGTTTAATATCATTCTGTATTGATTATTATTGAATATTTTTTAACAATACATTTAAGAATATTAGGATTTTTTTTTTACTTAACCACTTTATTTAAATTGACCAACATTACTAAGGCAAATAGTTTTAACAGTCAAAAGCAAAAATATATAAACAAGATAATGTATCTCTTTATAATAAAATAAACATAAGTGTTAAGGAGATTCTTAAACTTGATAAATAAAATGTTACAAAATGTGTGCAGTGGTAAAGTGTAAACGATGAACAATCGAAGCAAACTTTAAGGTGTCAATAATAATGATACAGTAAACCTCAAACTCTGTAAACAAAACAACATATGCAAGTCGCGCACCTCTATTGGAAATGACAAACTTACACCCACACTCAGCAGCCACGTCTTAATAAAAGCCTTCATACCAAATTTTTTTTATCATTATTGACAACATTGTACGGTCAATAAATAACGATACAGATTGTATCGCCCAGCCGTATCATATACACTTCTAAAATGATTCATAAGACATCAGCATTGTGTGCTTTTGCATGACACATAACCATGGGGTTTGTTTACTTCCATTGTGACTGTTTACATCCATCATTATGATTTCTGTAAGTGTGTGTTTTTTTATTTATTTATTTATATATTTTTTTTATTGAGGTTTGAGTCATATTTTAACTTGTCACAAATACTGACAGTTGATTAACCTATCAAACCCTAATATTTTGTGTGATATATACAATTTTGCCAAATCTATTATTTTAAACATAAATGTGCATTGAATGTTTTCTTTTATGGCACATTGTAACAGATCAGTGCATGATATGTTTTTGTCCATGCAAAAAGCATTTTGCATGAGCAGCTGCATTATAGACGTTTCTCAATCTCTTTCTTTCAAATGAATAATTCTCTTGAAGAATTGAAGACCTACTGCTCGCTTTCTTTGTCATCTTAACAGCAGCCAATTTTTCATATGCACACACAACAGTCACATTTTGACAGTTGTTGTAAATGAAAATGGTTGGGTTTGATAAGTAGACATGTGTCTGCACTGGTGTGAACTTTATTTTGGGATTGAACCATACTAATCCCTCTGCTGTCCTGTTTGAATGTCTGATACAGGAAGCGAGCGGCTGCAAAGCATTTAATTGAGCGCTACTACCACCAGTTAACAGAGGGCTGTGGAAATGAGGCCTGCACGAATGAGGCTTGTGGCTCTTCTCCGGGTTTCCAGCGCATGGATAACAATGCAGCAGCCATCAAGGCCCTGGAGTTATATAAGAATAATGCCAAACTGTGTGATCCTCATCCCTCTAAGAAAGGAGCCAGTTCAGCCTTCCCGGAGAACAGTGCCAAAGGAGCTCACAACTTCTCTGCTTGCAGCAACGGAAAGATGAACCATAAGGACCTGCCACCCACAAGGGAGGACTTTAGAGGTGAGTAGTGGTGTTATGTTTGTAAACAGTTTATCAAAACTAGTTTGATTAAAATTCTTAAATGTTTGTTTTTTCACAGGAAATTCTGACATATTATTGATCATGCACTTAAAACACACGCATATGTATATTTCCAAATATAATTAATGATGGTCATTATTTAAATATTTTAATTTAGATAAATATTGCATCATATTGTTCGTTTATGTTTTATTAAAGGGTTCAAGAATGTAGTGGAGACTTGAATCTAGGGTGTCTATTTCTGTTCCACTGTCCTGCAAAATGTACAGCCAACCAGCTCCAATAGTTTCTACACTGGGGGTTTCTAGTTAGTCTGAAGACCACGATTAACTGGTTTAGGTGTGTTTGATTATAATAGCAGCTAAACACTGCAGAACAGAGGCTCTGTAGGAACAGGTTTGGACAATCTTGCTTTGAGGGATGATAGTATCTAGCCTGTATACAATGCTTGCCCTTGATTTTCCCCCAGCTTTAAGCTAAATCAGTGCAGAATGTGTCTCTGGAGTGTAAATTTAAAATTAATTCATGTTTGTGACAGGACTTGAACATTTTGCTGTGGATCCCATTCCCATCCCATTCATTATATTTATTTCTTTTTTATTTATTTATTTATATATATATATATATATATATATATATATATATATATATATATATATATATATACGCACATTTAAACGTGTTATTCAGAACACGTGACTTACGGATTAATACTTTTTTTTTTATTATTAATACTTTTTTTTTTACTTGTAGATTAATCCTAAATTTGTAACGATCGCAGAGAGATTGCTTCTCGCATCATTCAAATCACATGTTTGAAAGCATTTAGGATTTCCTGTAAAATATAATGATGACGGAAGAAGTCGTGGTAGGTTATTCGGGATGTGGAAGGTTTCATTAAAATTGTTTTCTGTCACTACTTGTTTAGCCTGTAATAATGCATTCAGTGTAAGCTGCACAATTAATCATTTAAAGATCGGGATCTCAACACCCACGCAATATAAATTATAAATGATAGTGATTTGCATATGATTATTAATCCTTCGAATCGCTGAAAAACACAAATCAAGAGAGTTTCAGTCTTAATCTTTTGAGTTGTTGTGAAGTTACAGTCAAACAACACGGAAGTATTGGAATAACAGTTTATAGTTTAGATGAAACCACTGATGCTTAAGAAGCTTTGTGCACGAGCAGAGGAAATCGGCGCACAAGCAAAGAGATTCGTATGCTGTAGGCTATTACATAAATGTGATCTCGACTTATAATACTGCGCTCACGACATTTGTCATTGAAATAACGCCACAGGTAGTTAGTAGATCTGTGTAAAAAAAGGCCTGCCGCCACAGCTGGAAAAAATCCTAGAGGAAACACTGATACATGCATGCATACACACATACAGGCTCACATGAAAAACGATGCTGCAACTGGCCAGATAATGGTATTGTAAATGAAAACAAACAAAAAACAGCTGCAATGATGCAACAGTCAGTCTGATCAATTTTGAAATTGGTATCCAGTGTCTTTGTTCATGCAACCTTTTACCAGGCCTGCACTGGGCCTAGCTTAATTAAACTTGCTAAAGAGAAAATATTAATTCACATTTGTAAGTAATTTTTCAAGTGAATATTAACATGGACTAAATGAATACTCAACATTGTTCTGTTTATTACTGGCACACACTGCTTAAAATACTCACATTCTTTAAAGCAGGATGTATTCTTTTTGACTGCATTGACCTTTTAACTGTATCTTTGACTTTTAAGTGTTCAAACATGTTTTACCCTGTTTTGTTGGCAGATCTGAATTTCTTGACTGAGGATAAGGTGTATGAAATCCTGAGCCTCTGCAGTGAGACCGAGGACTATTCTCCTCTAATCCGTGTCATTGGTCGGGTTTTCTCAAGTGCAGAGAGTCTAGTCCAGAGTTTCCGCAAAGCAAAACAACACACCAAGGAAGAGCTCAAGTCCCTTCAAGCCAAGGATGAAGACAAAGATGAAGATGAGAAAGAAACGGCTTCTGGTTCATCCACAGCAATGGAGGTGGAACCAGAAGCCTCCGCGTCAAGTGGAGACGGGTCATCTCACGGGGAGAACAATGTCCAAAAGTTTGGTCCTGTAGAAGTTTCTGTAGACATTGATGCTGTAAGAAGAGTATACGACAGATTATTATCGAATGAGAAGATTGAGGCGGCTTTCCTCAACGCGTTAGTCTACTTGTCGCCCAATGTAGAGTGTGACCTCACCTATCACAATGTGTACGCTGCCGACCCTAATTACCTGAACGTCTTCATCATTGTGATGGAGAACAGTAACCTCCACAGTCCCGAATACTTAGAAATCGCCTTGCCACAGTTCTGCAAGGCCATGAGCAAGCTACCTCTTCCGGCTCTGGCCAAGCTTGCACGGTTGTGGTCACAGTACGGTGTGGACCAGATCCGACGTCTGGTCGAGACTTTCCAGCAGCTTATTACCTACACGGTCATCAGCAACGAGTTCAGCAGTGACAACCTAGTCAACGAGGATGATGGTGTGGTGGCAGCCACTAAGTGCTTGAAGATCGTCTACTATGCAAACGTGCTGGGCGGCGACCTAGACACGGATCACAATGAGGAGGACGACGATGAGCCAATCCCGGAATCCAGTGAGCTGACGCTGCAGGAGCTGCTCGGAGAGGAGAGACGCAATAAGAAAGGCCCTCGAGTGGATCCGCTGGAGACGGAAATGGGCATCCGTGCTTCAGACTGTCGAAAACCCCTCATCCCATTCGAGGAGTTCATCAATGAACCACTCAATGAGGTGCTGGAAATGGACAAAGACTATACCTTCTTCAAGGTGGAGACCGAGAGCAAGTTCTCCTTTATGACCTGCCCTTTCATACTTAACGCTGTGACTAAGAATCTAGGCCTGTATTACGACAACCGGATCCGCATGTATAGCGAGCGCAGGATTACTGCCCTCTACAGTTTGGTGCAGGGACAACAACTAAATCCTTATCTGCGACTCAAAGTGCGCAGAGACCACATCATAGACGATGCTCTTGTCAGGGTAAGTGCCAAAAAGCTCAGATGATGAATGTAGGATCAAAGAAGTGAATGATTTATATAAAATAAATGTGTGATTGGTTGTAGTTAGAGATGATTGCCATGGAAAACCCGGCAGACCTGAAGAAACAGCTGTATGTGGAGTTTGAGGGGGAGCAAGGAGTAGACGAGGGAGGAGTATCCAAAGAGTTCTTTCAATTGGTCGTAGAGGAGATCTTCAACCCAGATATAGGTAATAATCATTTGTTTTTTCTGCTTGAGTTTTTCAGTAGAGCTTTTGGGGTTTCCTTTATGCAACCTAATGCACATTTTACAATTGCTTATCAGTAATTAAAAACTGACTAAAACATCTTCTCACTTTTGATTGGATAACTGAAATGCATGTTAATACCAGGTGCCATAGCCATATTTTATTAATTTCTTTTATGTAAAATTTTAAGGAGTCTGTACTGCACAATTACTCTCACAGTCAAACACTTTTACTTGATTATCCTGCTTTTAATGATTCCAGAAGATGTTTTTATGATATAAACTCTCTTAACGACACTTTTAGCAAAGTGACACCAGGAAATTTTTTAGAATTTTTATCATGTGTTAATTATTTAATTTATGTTTTCATTTGTTTGTTTATTTTTAATTGTATATTCATTATTGAAATGTTCTTGCCATGAATATAGCGCTGGTTTCTGACATGGCATTAAATTGAAAAATACATTACATTAAGTTTTAAGGAAACTATAATGCTCAAAAAACACTTTGGGGAAGAATTGCAAAGTCAACCTTAAATCTGCTATTAGTCTCTCTTTAAAAACATAATGTTCTTTATTATTATTATTATTTAAATAGCTTTTAAAAAGGTTCAATCTAACTGACCAAACCAAACTGTCATGGCTTTAGAACTTATCATAAATAAACCAATATGTCTTCTGACAAGTTCAGTGACTATCAATTATACCAACTGAAACTGAATGTGTAGTATAATATGTGCATGTGCCAGTAAGCTTAACATTTCGTTCAGAACTTCAGCATTATTCTGTGAATGTGACTAATGATTCACTGAGGATGAGGTGGATTGTGTCTGTTTTACACACTGGTTCCACACTTTTCTTTTCTGTTTTACCCACAGGCATGTTTACCTATGATGAAAGCACAAAACTTTTCTGGTTCAACCCTTCATCATTTGAAAATGAAGGCCAGTTCACTTTGATAGGCATCGTCCTGGGCCTAGCTATCTACAATAACTGCATTCTGGATGTTCATTTCCCTATGGTGGTTTACAGAAAACTAATGGGAAAGAAAGGAACGTTTCGAGACCTTGCAGACTCTCATCCGGTAATCCTTTCCTGCATACGTTTTTTAAATATGTAGCTTAATCTAAAGTTTGTTTTAAAAAATGAAAACACATTTACTAAGATGTTAAGATGAATTTGAAAGACGTCTGGTATGTTTAACAAAGTTGCTTTAGTTTGATTAAAAAAATACAGTAATATTGTGAAATCATTATGATTCATCAGTTCCTTGTAATTTATTATATATTTTTCAGCTGCCAGTACTTCCGTCTTGGATGTCATAATCATTCAGAAATCTTGAGAATATACTTATTTGGTGCTCACTAGATGTTTATTATTATTATTATGCTTAGATTTTTTTGGAAAGAGTTATACATTTTTAGCAGTATTTGGTAATTGTATCTTTTAATTTGTATTCATTTTTCTGACGTCTCTTAAAAATGTTTCTTGTGAAGTGTTTTTCATATACACTCACTGGCCACTTTATTTGGTACACCAGTCCAAATGCTCGTTAATGTAAATTTTTTAATCAGCCAATCACATGGCAGCAACTCAATGCATTTAGGCATGTAGACATGGTCAAGAAGATCTGCTGCAGTTCAACTGAGCATCAGAATGGGGAAGAAAGGTGATTTAAGGGACTTTGAACGTCACATGGTTGTTGGTGCCAGACGGGCTGGTCAGAAACTGCTAATCTACTGGGATTTTCACGCATCTCTAGGGTTTACAGAGAATGGTCGGAAAAACAGAAAAAATCAGGTGAGCAGCAGTTCTGTGGGCAAAAAATGCCTTGCTGATTCCAGAGGTCAGAGGAGAAGGGCCAGACTAGTTCGAGCTGATAGAAAGGCAACACTAACTCAAATAACCACTCGTTACAACTGAGGTATACAGCCAATCCAATTGGGCATCATCTCAACGCCACAGTATTGTTGCTGACCATGTCCATCCCTTTATGACCACATTGTACCCATCTTCTGATGGCTACTATCAGCAGAATAACGCACCTTATCATATACCGCGAATCATCTCAGACTGGTTTCTTGAACATGACAATGAGTTCACTGTACTCAAATGGCCTCCACAGTCACCAGAACTCAATCCAATAGAGCACCTTTGAGATGTGGTGGAACGGGCGATTTGAATCATGGATGTGCAGCTGACAAATCTGCAGCTGCTGCGTGATGCTGTCATGTCAATATGGACCAAAATCTCTGAGGAATATTTCCAGTACCTTCTGAAGGCAAAAGAGGGTCCAACCTAGTACTAGTAAAATGTACTTAATAAAGTGGCCAGTGAATGTATGTACAGATGTAAACTGCAAATTTTCAAGTAGATTAAATGAGCCAGAAGCAGCTAGAATGAACTGTAGATTGAAATCCTTCAAATATTCCAAGAAGACAGTGTGTAATGTGTTTTAAAAAATGCTTATCATTAAGTTAACATTGTCTTAGATGCAGGGTTTTTTTCACCGTCATTCTGTGAATCAGCTGTCTGTCCACACTTGTTTAGAGCAGAGATCATGTCTGCTGGGAGATTTAGCCATCATTATGACTTAAGCACACGGTGACTGCTCATCAAAATAATTTGGGGCAGGTTAATGCTTGCCCTTTGTCACGTAGCAGTTATTTGATGGGCAGTATTAGAAAAATCCCTATCAGTGCATCTCTGGAGAAAATGATTATAATGCTGCTGTTCATCTGTTTTTACAGGTTCTTTTTCAGAGTCTGAAAGATCTCATGGAGTATGAAGGCAATGTGGAAGAAGACATGATGATTACCTTCCAGATCTCGCAAACAGACCTGTTTGGAAACCCACTAATGTACGATTTAAAGGAAAGCGGTGATAAAATCCCTGTTACCAATGAGAACAGAAAGGTCAGGGAATATTTTTAATAAACGATCATTCATTCATTCATTCAACATTTAAAAACACAACCTGCCAGTATACATATAACATGAAGTGTTTGTCTGCAGGATTTTGTGGCGCTCTATGCAGAGTACATGCTGAACAAAAGTGTGGAGAAACAGTTTAAGGCCTTTAGAAGAGGATTCCACATGGTCACTAATGAGTCTCCGCTGAAATATCTGTTTCGACCGGAGGAGATTGAGCTGCTTATATGTGGCAGCAGGGTGAGTTAGAGACACATTCATTACTGTTCTCGTTGGTGTGGCAAAGCTATACGTAACAAGCGCATGATTTTTGTGTTGCGCTTTTATAGAACCTTGACTTCCAAGCACTTGAAGAGAGCACAGAATATGATGGAGGATACAACAAAGACTCACGCATTATTAAGTATGTGGATGTTTCTTTCTTTTAAACAGCAGCTTTGTGTGTTTGCTCTTGTTCATCAGGCCTCCTGCACACTAGATATATGCATTGGCAATTGCAAGAATGTTATTAGTCAACCACTAATTGTAAAAATCTACACCCTGCGTTAAAGGGAAAAAAAACTGCCTTTGCTTCTTTTCAGAGATTTCTGGGAGACTGTGCACTCATTTGAGCAGGAAAAGAAGAGACTGTTTCTCCAGTTCACCACTGGCACAGATAGAGCTCCAGTTGGAGGTTTAGGCAAACTCAAGATGATTATTGCCAAAAATGGCCCTGACTCAGACAGGTAAACTCAAATATTGCTCTATGTCATTTCATTTAGCAGCGAGTCTAGCTCTGTCATATTGGTACTGTATTGTTGTGCTAGGTACCCTTATTAAAGAGACAAAACAGGGTTTTATGGTACAGTTTGCTATTTTGGTACTTCTGACAAACAGTGTAAACAACTATAAATGTATGCTGTGCTGTGCTTTACTAGCAAACTGTAGCGATCAGTGGAAAAGAGCCATTAGTGTTTCTTTACCCCTCGTAATACTTTTTAGATCTGTTTTGACCAATCAATCAACTTTTTATTTTTATAGCACCTTACAAGAATGTAAATAAAACAACATTTAGCACTACTAATTATCAAAAGCAATTCTAAATAATTAGGTTTTAAGTTTTGCTTTAAACAGTGCCACATTCGTGATAATACAAAGTTCTATAGGGAGGATATTCCACAGTTTTGACATTGTTTATACCTGGATCTGGGGACCTCCAGCAACAACTGGCCTGTTGTAGGACCCTGTTAGGTTTAGGAACCTTTTAAATCTCACATAAATATAGAGGATGACTATGATGAGATAAATGAATATTTATCCAAAATACATATTTATTTTCTTATATTTATAAACTTTTTTTTTTACATTTTGGCTTAGTTTCTGCATGATATGTACTTTTTATATAATAATCTATGAAGTTATTTTAGTGTCACTAAAATATTTAGCCTCTTCCCCATATCTCACAGAATGTTAGCGTTGTTCTATATTTTCTTCTGGTTCATGTTTGTGTGTCCAGTTTTAAAATGTCACTTTTTTAAAAATACAAATTAGTAACACCAAAAAACGTAATATTTTAGTTGGAAAAACTTAAAGGGATGGTTCACCCCAAAAATTTTAATTCTCTCATTTACTCTCCCTCTTACTTTCTTTATTCTGTTAAACACAAAAGAAAATCTTTTAAAAATTGCTGGAAACCGGTAGCCATTGACATCGATAGTAGGTAAAAAAATAACACTATGGTTGTCTGTAGTTTCCAATACCCAGCATTCTTTAGACTTTACACACCTGAAACTTGTCTATAGCACTTGTTCACTGCTGCTCTTATAGTTGTGTAAATTGCTTCCTTGTCCTCATTTGTAAGTCGCTTTGGATAAAAGCGTCTGCTAAATGACTAAATGTAAATGTAAATGTCTTCATTATCTTCTTTAATGTTCGCATCGAGCGATCGGCGTGGCCCGCGGTGCATGTCTTGCACGTAATTGTGCATTTATACTTCTGCAAGCTGTTTGTGTTGCTCTGCAGTAACACTTCCAAAACGCTAGCTGGCAGTGAGGTTTTTATGTTCCTCTTTTTGTTTAAACGCTACCTTAATGTAGAAGCAGTGATAAAAACTGCTGAAAAAATAGTAACTAGTTACAGTTATTAGTTTCTTCATTCAAAAAGTAAATCAATTACTTTATCGATTACTTTCATCATTACAACGCATGACTGATTTTACTGTACTGTAATTACTGTAGTTTTTGTGTTACTTTTCCAAAGAACATTTTAATGCTCCAATAATGCCCTTATAACCTCACTTTAGTGCTGCATGGAGAATACACTGTTCATCAACTTCAGTTTTAATTTATTTGCAACTTCAACACAAGGATTTATTTAATTACATTTTTAAACATGAATTTATTTAAGTCAGACCAGCAGCATAAAAATGTAAATATCACAAGGTGATAAACCTGCTGAATAATATATTCAGAAACAAAAAAGCAAAAACTGAAGTTACTTCAGTGTCATAAAAGTTTGTATTTAACACTTAAACATGTTTTTTCACAGCTTACGAGTGAAAATAGCAACAATATACAACAAACACAAAACCTTTATGAAATGAATAAATTAAAGTCATCTAAATTATCAGTCAGAATCAATTTGGTAAAACTCGGCAGCAAATAAACTGCTATTATAGACAACCATACATTTTATAAATAAAAAAAATAAACAGCTGCTCAAAATAAGTCTATGAGCAATTTTCAAACTAACTACAAATTAAATAAGATATGTCAGCAGCTTATGGAGAGTAAGCTGTGTATATTCAAAGTGCAAAATCTGCTGTTGTATAACAGCTATAAAAATATGTTTAACCATAAAAACTAATTCACAGCATTTTTCTGAGCAATACAACACTATTTTAAATAACGTGTTCAAAAAAATAACAGAAATGATCATTGTGTCTACTAAACTAATCAATTTTGTCATACAGATATCAAATGTGTGATTATATATTTGAAACAACAAACACAGTAATATTAGTAATAGTAATTAATCATAGTAACATTAATAGTCTCTCGGTCTCTTTCGCGCACATACTCTGCCTACTTCGCGCATTCGGTCTGTCTCACAAGCATACTTGACCTCTCTAGAACACACCCGGTCTCTGCTTTTGCTTTATTTTTATCCAGTCTGGTGCCTTGTACACGACACGTCTTCTTTACAGTGATTGATTAGCATCCACCAATCCCACAATGCGTCGCTGCTGTAAACAGGAAGATGTAGGCTAGACTGCAGCCAAAATTAATTAATTTACCAAGAAACAGACAAACACGTTGTTAACGGAGTTACTATATTTAAAAAGTAATGCGTTACAGTATTAGTTACTGTCAAAAGTAACGCTGTTACAATAACGCATTAATAGTGCCCAACATTTTGTACAAGTAGCTAAAACTCACTCATCCAGAGTTCTCGGCACCGCCCACACTCATCAGCGCTACCAGGATGACCAATCACAGAGCTTGCGCTACGTGTTGTTGAGACTTGTAGTTACATTTTTTGAGAGGTGCGCGTCAGTCACGGAGAGGGTTATGTACCGGACCATATACGTGTTCTTGACACAGCAGTATACCGTTGAAGTCAGAATTATTAGCCCCATTTTGATTTTTTTTTTATTATTTTTTAAGAATTTCCTAAATGATGTTTAACAGAGCAAAGAATTTTTCACAGTATGTCTGATAATATTTTTTCTTCTGGAGAAAGTCTTATTTGGGTTATTTCGGCTAGAATAAAAGCAGTTTTTAATTTTTTAATAAACATTTTAAGGTCAAAATTATTAGCCCCTTTAAGCTATTTTTGTTCGATAGTCTACAGAACAAACCATTATTATACAATAACTTGCCTAATTACCCTAACCTGCCTAGTTAACCTAATTAACCTAGTTCAGCCTTTAAATGTCACTTTAAACTGTATAGAAGTGTCTTGAAAAAGTAAAATATTATTTACTGCCATCATGGCAAAGATAAAATAAATCAGTTATTAAAAATGAGTCATTAAAAATATGTTTAGAAATTCGTTTAAAAAAAAATTCTCTCTATTAAACAGAAATTGGGGAAAAAAAATAAACAGGGGGGCTAATAATTCAGGAGGGCTAATAATTCTGACTTCAACTGTAAATCAGCCTTTAGAGCAAAATACTAAGAAACAATAAATAATGGTGACATTTCTGTTGAAGTAACACCCTCTTCTGGTCTGCCTGTGTTCTTCAGGTTACCCACCTCTCATACCTGCTTCAACGTGCTGCTCCTCCCCGAATACTCGACCGTGGAGAAACTTAAAGAGAGACTCCTTAAAGCCATCACTTACGCCAAAGGCTTCGGCATGCTCTGAGGCTAAAGAACTCACTCTAGCCCTCAGAGGAGAATCAGCTACATCCACAACTAAACGTAAATATCAAGTATAAATGTAAGGCAACATGAAATGGGTTCAAAATAGGGAAGTTCTGGTGACCGTGTGCCTGTGCCTAAAGAGTAGATAAAACCACACTGGACTCATGGCTCTCTCTCTCTCTGTCTTTCTCTGTCTCTCTCTCCCTCTTATGTAAGTGTTCAGGTTCCCTTTTTTGTATGCACTGAGATATAGCGTTATTTATTTTAAGGGATGAAATCTCGTCATGTCTGCCAGGAATTCCACACTTTTGTTGCTTCGTAGTCATAAAAACAGGAGGAACGGTTGGAAGTTTTCAACGGCTGCAGGACTGATCACCAACTAAACTTAATAAAACAAGATCAAAGGGAGAAAGTGGAACTTTGTTGATGTATTACGGTTGAACTGTGAAAGTGCACTTAACTCTATTCAGAATGTCTTTGTTTTATTTTCTTGTCTACCCTTAGGCTTTTTTTGTTTTGGCTCGTGTTTCATCGGTCTTCCCTAGTTCGTTCACATTTGCGGCAATGCTTTGAAAGGTACAGAGCAGCTCCAGTCTCAGTTTGGCATCCAGGAATCTGTATTTAATGAGAATCTGCATTGTTTGTAATGCCGTCGTGCTGCTCGTTTATGGCCAGTGTTCTGCATTTCGCTTCAGATTCGACTCTCTCTCCCTCACACACAATTGACCGGTTTGCTAAAGAGGTGCACTCCTGCCGAAAACGAGTAGTGTTATGAGAGGGAGATCTCAACTTCCTATAAAACTCTCTCAGAAGCTTCCTACTAGTGTTTGTTTGTTATGTTATCTGTCTTGTTTTAATTCAAGATGGCAGACTTTTAGTCCTTGAATGCTAATTGACGGTGCCCCATGAAGAAAGCGTTTTAGTTGCGCTTTTTTTTTTGTTGTTTTTCTTTGCTCTGCACAGTGTCTGGCCCGATACATTTGGATGAAAATGAGGGGAAACTGGCACAAGTCATACCACTATCTTGTCGTGCCAAACAGTTATGCTGAGAATCGCCGCTCCGGTTTTGTTCAGGCGTAGCTGGAAATCCACATTAGTGATGCCCTGTACACTTTTTTTGTTTATTTGTTTTGTTTTTCCTTATTCCCTCTTGCAGATTAAATGTGACTGTGGTTTGATCCACTGCTGATGGCGCTAACATAAAAGGGGGAAACAGAACTTGATATTGAGAATGACAACATTTGATTGTTTCAAGTTATTCTTAAATAAATTCAAAACTGAAAAACCAAACCGTGTGTTGATATGTGGTCAAGAAATCATGTGAGGCAGCTTTTTGGGTCTTTTGTGGTGTGACGCAATTAAGAAAACCTCTTATAGCGGGAAATGTATGGAGCTAATAATATGCCAAAACTATCTGAATTTGATTTGTGTTAATTATTGACATTTGTAATTTAATAAATCTGAGTTTTTATATGCCATTAAAATTGTTTTGAATTTGAAGTTCTTAATTTGAGTTTCATAACTTGAATATTGAACATCTGAAATTTAAGACAACTGAATTTTTCAAGGCTGATTTTTATTTATAGACGTATTTTCAAACTGAATTCCTGGACTGCAGATATCCAGCTTGTAAAAATAGTTTCAAATTTTCAAGATGAAGAAATTCAGAACATCAAATTCAATATCCTAAAATTCAAAACCAGAAATTCAGATCCTGAAATTCAGATTCAGCAGAAAGTATGTCAACAGGGAACAGCAGACGATCACCGAAAAGTCAAGCTAAGAATCACTCACCTCTGCTTGATTTATGGTTATGGACGAATCACAGGGTGCGAATTATGAGGGTGGGGGGTTCTGGAAATAGGTAAAAATATATATATTTTTTTATCTACATATAGCCTAATGTAAAATTAAGCAGTCTAGAAATTCAGAACATAAAAAATCTGAAGTTTAAAAATACATCTATAAAAAATTCAGCCTAAAAATGTAGTTGTCTAAAATTTCATATGTTCAACATTCAGGTTACGAAATTCAAATTCAAGCTAAGAAATTCTAATATAAAACAAATTTTAGCGGCATATAAAAATTCAGATTTATTAAATTACAATTGTCAATAATTCAAATTAACACAATTCAAATTCAGATTGTTTTGGCATATCGTTATCTCCATAATAATGCTTTTGAAATGTCTGTCCTATTAAACTACACAGCTGTATGGCTAAATAGGATGTTTTGAAATTGTACTAATCTCAGATTGTAGTCATTTAGGATGGCTGTAATTATATTGGTACTATAATGATGACTATTATATTATACTATAATGATGTTTGGCATTATACTGCTATATAGTCAAAGAGAAGAGAAATCATTCATTAATTTTCCTTCAGCTTAGACCCTTTATTCATCAGGGGTCGCCACAGTGGAATGAACCGCCAACTTATCCAGCGTATGTTTTACACTGCGGATGCCCTTCCAGCTGCAACCCATCACTGGGAAACACCCATACACTTGCATTCACACACTTACACACATACAGCCAATTTAGCTTATTCAATACACCTATAGTGCATGTCTGGACTGTGGGGAAAACCCACACGAACACGGGGAGAACATGCAAACTCCAAACAGAAACACTAACTGACCCAGACGGGGCTTGAACTAGCAACCTTCTTGCTGTGAGGCGATAGTGCTAACCACTGAGCCACTGCCACTAAGAGAAAATCAGTTTAGATAAATGAATACAATAATGGGATCAATATTTTAGAAAGCTTTTCTATACCAGATTATGTTTCCAAGTGTGTACATGTACATACATACAATACACACATGCATGGGTTAACATTTCAACATCAAGTTTAAATAAAAAAAGTGATTTTACACATCTAGCATGAACCTAGTTTTTATAAAAACTCAAAATATAGAATTTCTTGGTGCGTAACCTACAGATACAACTACATTGAAATATTGATATGTGTGTTTGTGGTGGGGATAATATATGATTTTTTTTATTTTACTTCATTATACTTAATCTACTTGTTTGTTTTTAACCCATATAACAATCCATTTGTAGCCCATCGTCTCCGTTTACATAGTTCAAGTAAATTGAATGATTCTTAACATTTGTTAGAGCATTTATTAAACACATTTGGGTACTTTCTGAGTATCTTTTTGAGCAATATTATTAACAATGTAAATCAGAATATCATCAAATGAACTACACATACTACAAAATTTTCTCACTTCTGCCAAATGAAAAAAAAAAGCTAACCTTGAGCTGCAAATGTAGCTCTTGATGTTGCCAGTACCATTTTGACCACATAGTTTAGAAATGATACCATTTAAAAGTGTGGGGTCGGAACAATTCAAAATAGTAATAATAAAAAATGATGCATTAAATTGATCAAAGTTATTAGTAAAGTCCTTTATAATATTACAAAAATTACTTTTTCAAATAAATACTGTTCTTTCTACTTTTATATTTACTCAAAAAAAAAAATCAGGAACAAAAAAAACATCTTCATGACTGACAGAACAACCATTTTCATGATACAAAAATTTCTTGAGCATCAAATCATCTTATTAGAATAGCTTCATGTGAAGACTGGTGTATTGATACCGGAAATTCAGCATTATTATTACAGGAATACATTAAAATAACATTAAAAATGCAGCCTGATTAAGCATTAGAGACCTTACCAACCCCGATCTTTTAAATAATAGTCTTTCCTGAGAGCATAAAAAGAAAATCCAGTGTTTTGTGTCATCTGAACTGTCCCATACTGCATAAACTGAATAAGCGCAATGTCAGTGTTACATTTTTAAAGGTATAGTTTACCCAAAAACTAAAATTAACTCACCCTCAAGTGATTCCAAACCTTTATGAGTTTCTTTAAAGAGCCTCTATTATGGGTTTTTGAAAATGACCTTGCATGCAGTGTGTATCACAGCACTAAGTGAATGAAAACATCAAGCTGAGGTGTAAATCTGAAAGTGCACCATGTTTAAAACTATTGATTCTTTAACGAAAGAGTCGACTCAGAGTCAAATAAAGAAATCGTGTTGGGTTTGGATCTTTTGCCTGCACGTGTCGACGTCGATACCGAACATCACCAAATATGAAGTGCTGGATCTGGTAAAACGTGAATGTGCCTTTCCCTTTACTCACTAGCAGAGCACGGCGGATCACAGGACTGATCATGACACGATGATGATGATGATCATTGAGAGATAAAGAATCGGCTGTGGGGAATACAGGGTTAAAAGTTCATTTTCACAACAATACCATAGTATAGTCAACCTAGTGCTGTGTTTGTTCCTTTCATTTTCTGATTTTTGATACAATAACCTACACTGCAGGGCAGGATTTGCTGGCTGTTTGCTATTAAAGGAGGGAGAAGCAGAGACTATTATCTTTGGGACTTTCAGTAATTGTTGCAGTTCACATGGACCAGTTTCTTCTTCCTCCGGATCATAACATGTAAGTGTGATTAAATTTGTTGCCTTGTTTTGTGGTGTAGTTTGCAAAATATGTATTTAGCTGTGTGTTGTAACTTGTAATTGTTCGACACCGCTTGTAATCACTTATCCATTATAGATCAAGTAATGTATCTCTCAGGTTAAATCTGTATGGGATGGTCAATTTTCAAAACAGTTTACCTTTAGCCACTGTGTGGATTATTACTGAATGTGTGTCGTTGTTATTACTTGGGGTAAGCGTTAAAAGTAGAGTAATATGGGGGTGTTTAACTGCATTAATGCATTTCTGCATTGGGCTCTCACATACTCTATGTGCTACTTCACAAGCTGAACGCAGTCGACCAATAACAACAGACTGAGTCATCGGTCCAATCAGCGCAGATTAGCCTCACGCAAAGGAGGGGTTTAGGAACAAATCAATCACTGAACGAATCATTGGGGTAAAAATAAATGCATATTATAAGACAATGAACGTGTTTTTTTTGACCTTGCATGCAAATCTGCTTGTTGTTGGAGAGACCCAAAACCAAAATATGGCCTTTTAAAATGCAAAATAGGGGCTCTTTAATCTGTAGACTAAAGATCTGGAGCAAGATCAACTTGTATTGTAGGAAAAAACAATCCTATGGAAGTCAGTGGTTCAAAGTTTTTAGCTTTCGCCAAAATAAATTCTTTTGTGTTCAACAGAAGAAAGTCTAACAGGTTTGCAACAAGTGAAGGGGTGGGTAAGTGATGACAGAAATGTGGGTGAACTATCCTTTTAACACAAATAAATGGCAATTAATACATCATTGTCATATGTCAAATGTATAAATAGATATGTATAAACAGTTTCAAAGTAACATACTATGTGTAGAAATGTACATACATAGGAAACCCCATTTTAGCCCCAAAGTCTATGCGGAGTACTATTTTGTCTTCTTCTCCTCTTCCTTTTTGTCCTCGATCACCTCAGACAGGTCTTCGGGCCGCAGCGTTTTCACTTTATTCTCCATGTTGGTGATCCTCTGCTTGATCTTGCCCTGGTAGGACGTGTACTCTGCCATCAGCTTGGCGAATTTGCCAGTCATAATGTCAAGGTTTCCCTCGAGGCGGTGAATCTTCTCCTCCAGATCTTTAGGATCAGCTCCTGCAGCCGCCACCGCTTCGTCCAGAAGATTATCCTTTCTTAAAATGGCCTTTCCTTTCTCCTCCAGGGCTTTTTTGGCATCGGGATACTCAGTAAGCGCTTCCACCAGGTCGTCTTTTGAGAGAGCAAAAAGGTCAGAGTAGCCGACGCTACGAATATTTGCCGTTCTTCTGTTTCCAGCTTTACTGCCTTTGATCCCAAGGATGCTGATTTCTCCAAAATAAGCGCCATCGCTGAGGACAACAAACTGTGTGATGCCATCATCAGCCACAACAGCGAGTTTTCCTTCTTTAATGATGTACATTTCTCGACCGATGTCGCCTTTTTTACATATATAATCTCCAGGACTGAAGACTTGAGGTTGCAGCTTCAACACCAACTCAATCAGAAGTCCGGCTTCGCAATCTTGGAAGATTCGCACCTTCTTCAGGGTGTCCAGATGGACGTTAATGGCGATCTCAGCTTTGAGCTTGTCTGGAAGATTCTTCAAGACCTCCTTCTCATCGCAGGTCTTCTTTTCTGTCCAGAGGTAGTCAAACCATTTGATGACTCTGGCCTCCAGGTCTTTGCTGACCTTACGAAACTGCATGTACTGCTTAATGGAGTCAATCTTGGCTTGGAATTCAGCACGGGATGCGTTCATGTTGGAGATCATGGCGCCGACATTACCGACAATGGTAGCGAAAATCAGCACGCCGATAAGGAAGTCCATGACTACAAATAGGTACTCGATGTCTCTGACTGGAGGCGGCGTTTCTCCGATGGTGGTGAGGGTGAGAGTGGACCAGTACAAACAGTAGATGTATTTTCTGGCCAGGCGTCCATATTCGGGGTGGCTGATGTTGGGATACACCCAGGTGTCGGTCCCAAAGCCGATGGTTTTGGAAATGGCAAAGAAGATGCAAGCATTCCAGTGGATGATGACGAGGATGTATAGCACGAGGTTGCTGATGCGGAAAATGTTGGGGTAGTTTGTTCGGGTTTCCGTGCGGTCGAAGAACTCGAAGAGACGAGCCATTTTGAAGAGACGGTTGAAGCGAAGTTCAGGGTTGTTGAATCCCACTTTTAGCATAAAGAAATCTGTGGGGATCATGGAGATCATGTCGTATTTGAACTGTGGGATTGTCCTGTAATTGTTTATCAGCTTTTTGGAGTCCTTGACGAGGAGACCCTGTTCCAAGAAACCTGTGAGAAAATGTAAAGAATACTTTTTAAAATGTAAGGAATACACTCTGCCTATTCCTTGGTTATTAGGGGCTGCCACTGCGGAATGAAGCACCAACTATACCAGCATATTTATGCGGTAAATGCCCAGTACTAAAACTTATACTGCGAGCCCTATCATACACCCGGCACAATGTGGTGCGACGTGTGTTGTTTGCTAGTTTCAGCTTGGTGCAAGAGTCGTTTTGACATTTTGCACCTCGCTGTTTAAATAACAAATGCATTTGCGCTCATATGTGCGCCCATAAACGATCTAAAAAATCTAAAAAAGGAGGCATGTTGAGGCGCATTGCTGGCGCGTTGCTATTTTGAGGAACTTAAATAGACTGTTCAATATACCAGATCAAATCAGGTCTATAGTCCAGCGCAGAGCGCGTTAGTTGTGCGCCTCACTTACACATTGCTTAATACACACAGGGTGTACAGCAATACGCAAATATCTTTACAAATGAAAAAGAATTAAAATATTAAGGATATATATAGGATATAATAAGAATTAAAAAGGATTAAAATATTACACAACATATTATTTCCTAGCCTACTTAAATATGAAAACCATACTTTCATGCCTTCTTCGTCTTGGTGTGCTTTTCCAGTTTATTCATGACAATTTGCTTTTGTATAATGTTATTATTATTAGCAGTATTATATTTATTATATGCATATTTATATTTGTTTTATTAAAAACAGGCTTAGATTTGCCCACCTGTCAGGTTTTAGACCATATATGAGGCACAGCATGTGTATTTGGATATAACTCCGTTTTTGAACACACTTCGTTATTATTGTTCATTTATTCATTTGCTGGAAAGTAGAACTGAATTTAGAAATAGTTTGAAACAAATCTTTGCGCTTAACAAATGAAATTATTATGTAGGCTAATGGATGTCTGTGCGTACAACATCTTTCCTTATCCTTGAGAGTGAAAGTGAAAGTAAACAATGAGGAGGCTTTTTCTCTCATTCTCGCGCTGCAGATGCTCTTTTTAAACTGTTTTCTCGCTAGTGAAGGGTTCAGTTTTTCCACTTACAAAGCCTGTCATGTAAATAGCAAATGCACAATGGCGCGATGCAACTGACTCTTAAAGGGAATAGGAGATGAGACTCTGACTGGTTTATTCTCAAAACACACCTATAACTCATTAAGAGAATAAGCTCAACCCCGTAAGACCATGCGCCACGGCGCAAAGCAGATTTTTCCGTTCTTAAAATAGCAAAAGTGGATTCGGACACACCTTTAATGTGTTTGCACCCTGTGCTTTGCACTTTGCACATGGATCGTCAAAATAGAGCCCTGCATGTCTTTGAACTGTGAGAGGAAACCGGAGCACCTGGGGGAAACCCACGTGAGCCATGGGGAGAACATGTAAACTCCACACAGAAACCCCAATTGGCCCAATCGGGACTTCAAGGCGTAGATGACTAAGGTAAGGAAATTTGGTTATTTATGTATGTTTGGATCTGTCTGATTGGTAAATCATATGATAGCTAATGCGGGACCAGTCGTGGTCAATCATAAGCATGTGATTCTCTCGTAATTAGTTTATAAATAAACTTCTCTTAGAGCAATTTAATGTGTACTTGATGAATGGCTACTTAAAAATTCTGCTTCCCTGGATTTATTAGGTATGTATTTGATCGGAATATTCCTGATCTAATACTCCCTTGCTCATTGACCAGGTGGGAGCTCTGGGCTCAATTATCCCCAAGCTAAGGGTTCTCTCCTGGGAGTGTGCACTCTTGAAATATCAATATGTCTAAAAATGGGGCACATTTTTGTAAAAAAAACAACACATTTTTATTTTTAATTGGGAAGTTTTTATTTTATAGCGGAGATGCCCAAATTAGGGCCCGCGGGCCAAAGTTGGCCCATGATTAGCTTTGATTTGGCCTGTCAACCCATTTAAGAAGAAAGTAAAAATGAAGGGGAGGGTATGGGGGGTGGGGTGATTGCCTTTAATAGAGATTGTCTTTTCCAATTTAATGCAACCTTTTGCTTGTTTGTCTTATTGTTGAGCTACAAAAAAGCAAGCTTGTATGAAATCTTTCAATTAAATGACGTGAATGAATCAGATTAAATTAAATGTGCATTGAAATCCATTGTGTTATTAAAGGAGTTTGTTTTCATTGTAATAAGTTAATTATAAAATGTGCAAAATTATAATGCAATAGTTAACCTAATATGATTAAAGTAATACCTTCTATTTATTTTTAAATATTATTTTTAAAAAATAGGAAATTACCCACAGCAACTTTGTAATCCAGTTTGCTATATTTACCTTCGGCCAACAGCCCTCAATTATGTTTGGTGTTTGGCCCTTCATAAGAAAAACTTTGGGCACCCCTGGTTTACAGAATAATCAAATCAATCCAAATGATTAAATGCAGATATCATGGTGCTGGCCAAGAGAGTGATTCTGATGGAGTGGAAATCCACGACACCTCCAAATTTTTTTAAATGGTTAGCTGAAATGGTTTCTGCCCTCAAGCTGGAAAGGTTACGTTTCTCTAGATATGGCAAACAATAGTTGTATGACAAAATATGGGGCCCCTTTCTGAGATGTATAGGTTTCTGTAATGTTCCTGTAATGATTTTTTGGTTAAAAAAAACATTTCTCTCCTTCCTTTTTGCATGTCATTCTATTTTGTTTCTTATTCCATAAGTCTGGCTGAGATTTTTTTTTTTTTTTGATGGTGCTGTATAATTGCTGTGTTGTCTGCTAGTGTTTTGGTGCATGTTCTAGTTAGTATCAGGTATTAACACTGTGATAATTTTGTTAACATATATACATGATGTACACTATTGAGTGTTATGTTTTTATAAAAAACAAAATGCAGGATGTCCGCGGTGTCTTAACATGTCCTAAATTTCAAAAACAAAGTTTTAGCCCATATATAGTCTTAAATTCATCCGGAAATTAGTGTTGTATGTCTTAAATCTTTTAAAAAGATCTTCATTTTCTTATGTTCATGTAAAGATACCTCAAACGGGCAAACAACCATCCAATCACCCCCAATCCATCTCTAAAACTTTTAACAAAAGTTTGATTTATTATCTCTGTTTACCAATATGGTTTAATTGTACATTTCACTATGTATTTATAGCTACCTGATGAGGACACTGACCTGAACAGACTGTTGTGAATACATTTAGATTATTAGAGTTATTAGAACTTGTCAATGAAAGGTTATGTTAAAAGAAAGTGTGTAAGCTACTTGTTTTGCTTGTTTTGACACATTTAAAATGTCTGTCCTAGAAGTAACTAATTAGATTTTTTTAATGAAGCAAGTACAACTATCCTTCATTTTTAGTAATGATTAAGTAAATGAAACCTGCAGAAACCAGGTCAATAATTAATTGTACATTGCAAAAAAAAAAGAGATAAGTTTGTAAGTGTATTTTATACAAATTAAAAATCTGAATAAAATGCCACCACACCTGTTCTGGACCTGACAAACGTGTCCGTGTAGTAGATTGCATCTGAAGTGTAGTCCAGGACTATCCAGAGTATTGTGTAAGTGTTCTGAAGCTCGTTGAAACAGGCCCTGAAGAAAAACAGACAATGAAGCAGGTGCTAAATCTCTCTCCACACAGCCTGTGAAACACAGTGAGTGAACAGACCTCGTCACCAGCATCATCAGGTTGTAAAACACTGGAGCTGCAATGATGGACAGCCATCTGTAATACTTGTCTGAAGCCGGATCCATGATCCACACTTCCTTCCTGAAACACAGACTGAATTATGGCCTGGCCACGTTCACTTCTATACTAAAACACAGCATCCATTTTAGATATTACTGTTAACTTTCTCCAATCTGACAAAATCCCACTACTTTTAAATATTTTGGTTGTGTCATACTCACGGCAGAGGAGGAGCATCTTTCTTTTTATCATCTTTTTTATCATCTTTCTTATCATCCTTCTTTTCGTCCTTTTTCTCATCCTTCTTTTCGTCTTTTTTCTCGTCCTTCTTTTCATCCTTTTTCTCATCTTTTTTCTCTTCCTTCTCATCTTTTTTCTCTTCCTTTTTCTCATCTTTTTTCTCTTCCTTCTCATCTTTTTTCTCTTCCTTTTTGTCTCCATCTTTTTTTATTTCCTCCTTTTTGTCCTCTTTTTTGCTGAAGGTAACATTGTTTTTAGTTGAATTAGCAACTAGTCTGCTGTCTACGGGTGACTACTGGGAACTAGCACTAGTATGCTCAGTTTTGCCAACTCATTTTCAAGCAGTTGAAAAAGACCAGTCAAGCTGTTACTAAAAGTTGCATATTTAGTGCATCTAAAGTGACATACCACCTTCATATATACAAGATGACATATTAAAAATGACTGAGAGGTATTGAGCTAACAGAACGTTTCAATTTACATACAGATTTACTTCTTTATATGACTTCTTATTAAATTTATTGATAGAAATTATTAAAAATGTAAATGAAAGTGAAGCAGAGAGTCCCATAATGCATTTCGAAAAAGTAGATAAAAGAAAAATCATAAATCGTTGATCCACACGGAATGAGATTTGTAGCCAATCATTGACAACATTTACATGGACATCAGTAATTGAATTATTTGGCTTAATCTGAACAAGACAATAATATGATTAAGGTGTTTACATGAGTTGCCTGTTGAATGTTCCTGTCATGATCCCGTTTTACACGTTATTGCACCACCGCGCTATCCACATTTCCTCTGGAGTTTCATGTAATTATTGGTGTTTCATTTTGATTTTGTCGACTTTAACTGCAGTTTGGCACTTTCACTTTCATTCAGGAACATTTCAGGCATGCCCCCCGTGACAAGCGAGATATCGGATGCGAGTATGAACTGCTGGAAGAGTCTAGTTTTAATAGAATTTCATACTGCACACCGAATGGGAGAAAAAACCTCTGCATTTTGCAATGCAGATGTTCGTGATGCCTTTACTGACTCAGTAGGTGCACAGAATAGTGTCAAACAGCCGTGTGTGTATAGACTATCCTGTCGCAAAATGCAGAGAAAAGTCGATAATAGTTTGATTGCGGTGTTTACATGTCTGTACTGCACTTCAATAAAGCGACTAAAATCGTCATACTCCACACGTCTTAATTCAATTTCTGTTTAGTTCGATTACGACCTTAATCAGATTAAATTAATCAAAAAATTGCTGTTTACATGGTAGACTCTTAATCAGAGTATTGTCTTATTTGTATTAAAATCAGATTATTGGTGTCCATGTAAATGTACTCACTAAGTCTATTTATTTATTTACTTATTTATGTAAATGTGTGTGAATATGTTTTTTTTTCAGTTTTTATGTTAGTCAGTAATATTATTCAAGAGCATGCAAAAGTTTATGCATTAAAAAATTATGTTTGCTGTTTGTTCAAACCACTTATCCGAAATGACCTGAAAACGCAATGCTTAAGTTTTTTTGAGACAACCTAATTGTTTTATGTTGAATCTACTTAAATTTGTAAAAACTAATAAGCTGACTTAATTTCTTCACATTGTCCCAACACAAATTGATTGTGTGGAACCCAACATTTTCTACAGTTTATGATCTATGTACAATACAGTTAAAGTCAGAATTATTAGCCCTCCTTAATTATAAGCCCCCATTTATTTTTTTCCCCAATTTCTGTTTAATGGAGAGATTTTTTTCAACACATTTCTAAACATAATAGTTTAACTCATTTCTAATAACTAATTTATTTTATCTTTGATCTTGATGACATCATGATGACAGTAAATAATATTTGACTAGATATTTTTCAAGACACTTCTACAGCTTAAAGTGACATTTAAGGGAAATTAGGCAAATTATTGTATAAAAATGGTTTGTTCTGTAGACTATCGAAAAAAAATAGCTTAAAGGGGCTAATAATTTTGACCTTAAAATGGTTTATAAATAAAATAATAAAACAAATAAGACTTTCTCCAGAAGAAAAAATATGATCAGACATACTGTGGAAAATTTTCTTGCTTTGTTATACACCATTTGGTTTAAATATTTAAAAAAGAAAAGAAAATTCAAAGGGGGGCTAATAATTCTGCCTTCAACTGTAAATGTACAGTTGAAGGCAGAATTATTAGCCCTCCTGAATTATTAGCCCCCCCTGTTTATTTTTCCCCTAATTTCTATTTAATGGAAAGAAGATTTTTTTCAACATATTAAAACTATTATGTTTAAAAATAAGTCATTTCTAATAAAGGATTTCTTTTATTTTTGCCATGATGACAGTAAATAATCTTTAACTAGATATTTTTCAAGATACTACTATTCAGCTTAAGTGCCATTAAAAATTTAAGGCAAGTTAGGGTAATCAGGCAAGTTATCGTGTAACGATG
This sequence comes from Danio aesculapii, assembly GCF_903798145.1. Lineage (NCBI taxonomy): Eukaryota > Metazoa > Chordata > Actinopteri > Cypriniformes > Danionidae > Danio > Danio aesculapii. Next base: position 41,189,244 of record NC_079440.1, read on the forward strand.
TTTTGTTCTGTAGCCAATCGGAAAAAAAAAAATATTGACCATAAAATGTTTTTCTAAAAACTAAAAACTACATTTATTCTAGCTGAAATAAACCAAATAAGACTAAGACTAAGACAAATAATATACTTTGTTTACCCAACAAATTGTTCTAATTGGAATCGCAATTTGTAAACCTTATATAAAAATGAAAACAATGTCTGGCCTAGTATATGGGCAACAGTTAGTTAAAGGTGCTTTAAGTAAGTTCTTGACTCTTCTAAAACATAAAAATACTTTAATATGTTTGCAGATATTTAGGAAACATGTTAAGTGCACATTCTTGTTTATCTGAAAAACAATTCTGAAGTCAGATATTCTGCTTTGAAAATGTGCGATATGTGCCGGAACATCTGTCTTTGTTTTGATCTCTTTAACCCACCCAATGCCAGTTTAGCCAATTCAACATTTCAGCACCCCGAGTTGCCTTGTTGGAAAACAGCGTATTTCAATCATTCACTCAGAAAGACTCTCAAAGCATGCATCCGGATTTGAGTCTCAGTTCTAAAGTTCAGTTTCAAAAAGTTTCTTTTATTTTTAAGATCTGAGGTGAACTATCTGCTTCTGCTTTCAGTAGTATGGCAATAAATGTCATGTAAAAAGGCATTCAAACTCACATTATTAGCATTTAACACTGAATAAAGCACATGAGGTGTATCTGAGGTGATCATTATCAGTTTTCTGTTTTTCAGCTGCAGGAAATTGGAGCCGTTTCTAATCAATTCGAGGTGTTGGTTAAAACAAAAACTAATTTTAATATGGAAAATATTCCTTCTGTCGCGTGCCGTTGCTTTCATTTAGAACACGAATTAAATCAGCCTTTAGACTCGATCATCAGACCTGGTCTTCAATCTGGCACTTGCATTTGTTTTGATCCAGGATTGCAATACCTAGTTCATCCACTGGGTGTCAAACTTACATACTGCACCTTTAACAGATATATTTTATAGTATAAAAATAAATATAAAGATTGTCCACTTACACAATGTACAGTATTAATATAGTCACTGAACTAAAGGAAAACATTGCTCACAGTAAATTTCTCTTAACGTGATGCATAATGCCTTGACAGAAAACGAGCACTAAATGATCATTCATTTTATGTACAACCTAATAAAGTGTATCGTAAATGTAATTTATATGTAATTAACTCCAGGCTGATGTGCTGCTTGGCTGGCAAGCGGTTCAGTGGTGTCTTCTATTCGTGTAATATAGAGTAAAATATATTCCTCCATTTGTTAGTCACTTTTAATAAGTTGCTGAATACATTTTAAAAAGTTAAACTTGTTTCTTTAAAAAAAAGAAGTGTATTTTAAAACATTGCAAAAAATGTTAAAGGCATAGTTCACTCACAAATTAAAAATAAATCACAAATTACCCACTCTCAAACATTTATGAGTTTCTTTTGTTGAACACACATGAAGATATTCTGACGAACTTTGTAAATCATTTTACATCTATAGCATAAGTCAATGGTTACCGGTTTTCAACATTCTACAAAATATCTTCTTTGTGTTCAACACAAAAAAAAGAAACTCAAAAGGTTTGACTAACATAATAGGTGAGTAAATGACGACGAGATTTTCATGTTGGGGTGAACTATCCCTTTAAGTTGGCAGCACTGAGTACACTCATGTTAACCAGCAGATGGCAGCATTAGCACTACCAATACTCGCCGAACACTACTAACAAACTAAGCCTTAGTACTATACTATAATCTACTGATATTAAATGAATACTTCAGAAACATACTGTTAAGAGTTTCTTTTCATTTAAAATCCTACAATCTACTGCCTGCATGTATCTAAAGACAGAATGAATATGTCTGTCATTTATAAAACACTATCTACTTCTATATTAAGTGGGTTTGTTTCTAAAGAGTACTTACTCATCTGTGTTGTTGCAGTTGTTCATATTGTAAACTGCCAGAGGCCAGGGATTGGCTTTTCTTGAGGAGCAAAAGGCATTCATTTTGATGTCATTATTGTTCATCACACTGAGGGATCAGAATCTAGGACAACCACTGATTTAGTATCTATGTCTACGGTGTTTCTATTGTGCAAGCTACTGTAATAGTATTGTACCTAGTGAAGGAAACATACATACTGTTTTCAGATTTGAACATCTGGTTAAACCCAATCTTTTTATTTATGTGCTCTGCTTCTGTATGAATCATCTGCGGGAATATTTCTTCACTTGTGCTGCACGATTCTCAGCACGATTCTTTCATTTTCAAGGCCACTTATTATACCAGTGGTATCTCTGACTGTCTGTGCAAAGAGAAACCGTACAGAAAGTCTTTTTTTTTTCAACTTACTTCCTCTTATGAGGCCTGTCGGGAAGGCCTATAGAGGATCGGGCATTACTCCCTCTGCTAGATATGTCTTTGAGGTCTGGTCCACGAAATCGCTCTAAGAAGGAGTCAGGACGCTCAACCTCTCTGTGAAGCCTGTGTGTGGCCCAGTTCCTCAGCACTATCACGAACTGAGTGAGCCTGCGAGACCCAAACATGTCAAACAGAAACATTTCTGAACACTTTATACAGTATGTAGCTTTCTGGTCGACCCATGTCAAATGCACACTCGATCAGGCTATGTGGCATGGCATCTAAAAGTTTTTGGGATTCGTTTTAATTATTATTTTGGATAAAAATTACCTCATGTAGTTTTAATCCTTTATGAGATTCTTTTTTCTTGAGCACAAGATAAGATACTTTAAAGAATGCTGGTTGCAGGCACCTATTGACTTCCAAAGTAGGAAACAAATGGCTATTCAAGTTAATAGGTCCCAACTTTAAGCATTTTTCAAAATATCTTCTTTTGTGTTTAACGAAAGAAAAAAAGTCAAGTAGGTTTTGAGCAAGGGTGAGGAAATAATGGCAGAACCTTCATTTTTAGGTGAACTGCCCCTTTAAATTAGATTTTGCTGAGTAGTGTTAGGGTTAGGTTTAGCCAGTAGGTGGTGGATGTCCCTGTCTTGATGAGTGTTCTGCTCTAGCTTTTATAGGAACATTCATTCATTTATTCATTCCTTTTCCTTCGGCTTAGTCGCTTTATTCATCAGGGGTCACCACAGCGGAATGAACCGCCAACTATTCCAGTTTTACACAGCAGATGCCCTTCCAGCTGTAGCCCAGAACTGGAAAACACCCATACACTCTCACATCCAAAACAAACTACAGACAATTTAGCTTATTCAATTCACCTACAGCGCATGTCTTTGGACTTGTGGGGGAAACCAGAGGAAATCCACACGAACACAGGGAGAACATGCAAACTCCACACAGAAATGCCATCTGACCCAGCCGAGGCTCGAACCAATGACCTTCTTACTAACATTTTTTCTATTTTATTTTAAAATGTAACTTAATCAATGTTTGTTTCATACAATTGTGGTCCCGTTTGCTGTATTTGAGCGCTGTCTTGCTTGTGTGATATTACTCAAAGGGATATTTCAGCCAAATATGACAATTTTCTGACCCTTTACTGTTCCAAACTTTTATTCTTTTGGACACTAAATAAAATAAATTGTGAAAAATTTGGGAACTGGAAGCCACTGACATACATAGAAAGATAAAAATTACTATGTAATGCCAGTGTCCAATATTCTTCAAAATATCTTTTTTTCCATTTAACAGATAAAATAAACTCAAACAAGTTTGAAACTAATGCGTGATGAAGAAATGATGACAGCATTTTCATTTTGGGTGATATATCCCTTTAACTATATCATATCTCATAAGTAGGCCCACACAGAATATGTGCTTGAAGATTTCCGCAAATTTGTAGCCCATCATTGAGTCTATTAATTTAGTTGTGTGTAAATGTGTGTACATTTATATTTATTCAGTTTTTAAATTAATTTCAATAATATTATTGACTAATATGAAAATTTTATGATTTATTTACAATACAGTTTGTAAAGTAATATTTTCTGTCTTTTGGGAGATTTATTATATGAGAGACTTGCTTTGTTTACCAAATAAGTGCATCTAATTGGATTTGCATTGTAAACATTAAATAAAAGTTAAAACGGTATTATTTTTTATTTCATATATTACGTTTTTAGTTATGTTACTCCTAAAATCATTCCACATAAACCTGCAGCTTTTTTTACAAAATTCTGCGCAGAAATAGCAAAAAATGTCTGCAGATTCTGTCTGGCCCTTGTCATAAGTATTAAAAACAAAACAAATAAAACATACAGGCCACATCTTAAACTATTTGGTGATTCAAGCACAGAAGCACTTTTGGAGTTTATTGATGTGCTGTGTTTGTTTTCTGCGTAGTGATCAGCCTGATCTCAAGAGGAAACAGCTATTTTACATACTACAAGTTGCAAATTCCTATGAATTCATAGGATTGAATTTTTTTTCAAAAATGTATGTTGTTTATAAGGAGGCATATGCCCAAACCCCAACCCTAAACCCAACCGTCATTGGGGGATGAGCAAATCATACTAAAATGTAGGACTGATATAAATTCATATAAATTAGCCACTGAATCAAAACGTTATGAATTGCTGTGATATTGTATGTCAGCTTGCAGATAGTTAAAACAACTATTACAATATTATAATAGACCATGAACATTGCACACCGCTGAACTTTAATTAATGGGCTTAAATAGAAAACATTTACTGATTGAATGCAGAGTGTCAACAGGATTTTAAAATCTCAAAATATCTTAAATAAAAAAGATTACCCCATATATAGTCTTAAATTCATCAAAGTATTGTATTGTATGTCTTAAATCATTTAAAAAAGGTCTTCATTTTCCTATGTCCATGTAAAGCTACCTCAATCCAGCCAACAACCATCCAATCACCAGCTTTTAGTTTGATTTACCTCTGTTTACCAATATGGTTTAATTGTAAAGTTCTCCATGTATTTATAGCTACCTGATGAGGACACTGACCTGAACAGTCTGTTGTGAATACAATTATATTATTAGAGTTTTTAGAACTTGTCAATGAAAGGTTATGTTGAAAGAAAGTGTGTGTAAACAACTAGTTTGCTTGTTTTGACACATTTAAAATATGCGGCCAAGAAGTAACTAATTAGATTTTTTTTAATGGGGCAAGTTAAAATCCTTAGCTTTTAGTAATGTAAAAGTCCAATACATTTCAATTTTGGCAGTCTGCTTGACGAGTAGTTTGTTTCTCTTCATTAGACTTGTATTGTAAAACCAGATGTGTCAATGACTGAACTAATGGGTTGCTGAGTGAGTGTGCATTTGACTTTGGCTAGTGCTAATCAGGGATCACATGACAAACTACATTCAGGTTTGGGTTTGGATGCTTTAGATGTTACCTCGCCATGGCCCCAGCACCTGTAAAAGAGCTTCTACTGGATCCCTCAGTGGAAACAATCCCCTGAATGTCAGAGGAGTTGTCGTCACATAGAGAATGAGGCCTGATGAAAAAAAGACAAAGTTGTTGCAGAATTCAAAAATCAAAGCCTATTCAAACTAAGCCATAAAAAGGAACAAAACAACAATAATTCTTTACACAGCAATCCTAATTTCATATAAATATTATAAAGTTTGTGCTCTACACTCAAACATCGACTTTTTAAGAGTTCATCCTTAGATGATTATTGATAATAAAGCTTGTTTGGCATGCTGTCCCGGGAGAGAGCCCTGATCTTATGAGATCCTCGAGCCCTGGGCTCCCTTCCGTTTGCAGGGCAAGAGGGGAGTTTGAGCTTAGGGAGATCTTGATGAACTCCCCCAATTTCTGGCTATTGACAGATATAGGATGGCTAAGGAGAGATGTACACTTGCTAAGAGTTTGGTATGTTATCAATTTGGTATGTTCAATTTACTTAGGTTGCTTGTTTTTGGACTGTGGGAGGAAACTGGAGAACCTGAGGAAAATCCACGTGAGCACGGAGAGAACGAGCAAACTCCACACAGAAATGTCAACTGGTTTAGTAGGAACTTTAACCGGAGACATTCTTGCTGTGAGGCAACAGTGCTAATCACTGGGCCCCGGTGTCGCCCATCTGGAAAGGAGGGGGAAGAAGGGGTGGGTAGGGGGGATTCTTCAAGACGAAGATACTAAGATAAGAAAACTCTGGTTATTTATAGTGAGTTAGGAATCATCTGATTGGTGAATCAATCGTGAGCTGATGCGGGACCAGCTGTGATCAATCATAAGCACGTGATCCTCTCGAAATTAATTTATAATTAAACTTCACTTTGCTGCTTGTTTAAACTACTTATTTAAACTACTTACTTAGTTGAAACAACACAATTCTTAAGTGTATTAGGGACAACTTTATTGTTTTATGTTCAATCCACTTAATTTGTAAAAAACGATTAAGTTAACTTAATCAAACTGTGTGGAACCCAGCATTTTTACAGTGTATAAATCTTCCAGAGCAATACAAAAACAATTATTATCTCACTATCTTAATTATTTCAGCTAAACAGTGTTTATTGAACTTGTCACAGTCTAATACAGGTGTGCAGAGAAGCTGTTATTAAAGTCAAAAATATATTTGGCTTGACAACAAATATGCATCATGTCCTGTTTCATATTGTCTCAGAAAAATTACAGTTTGGCAAACAGTCTTTAAGAAAACAAAAGTGAAGTCAGCATTAAATGAAAAATTTCCTCAAATGCATGTTATTGATTTCATGTTTCATTTTTTATTTTATTTTCTTTATTATATGTTCACTTCCTCTATCACATATATACCTCAACTACACCACATGAATGGCAGTACTTCATAACCCAACTAAATTAAAATAATAACAATGAAGACCTAACTAAAAAATGCACTCCTTGTATTCGATTGTTATCAGGGATAACTGAGATTAAAATGCACTAATATGTCATTTAAAAAATGTAATTACTACAAACAGTATATTGGCTGAAAAGTGTGGAAATTAAAAGGATAGTTAATTTATTCTCTCTTCACTTCTTCCAGACCAGTTCAAGTTTTTTTTTATTAAACTATACTGAAGAATGTAGGAAACCAGTAACCGTTGACTTCCATAGTATTAGTTGTTCATTCATTCCTTCTTCTTCAGCTTAGTCCCTTTTATAAATCAGGGGTCGCCACAGCAGAATGAACCGCCAACTTATCCAGCATATGTTCTACACAGCGGATGCCCTTCCAGACACAACCCAGCACTGGGAAACACCCATACACTTATGCATTCACACCCACATATACACTACGGCCGATTTAGTTAAAGCAGTTCACCTAGTGCATGTCTTTGGACTGTGGGGGAAACCGGAGCACCCGGAGGAAACCTCTCGAACCAGTGAACTTTTTGCTGTGAGGCGACATCACTACCCATTGCGCCACTAATAGTTACCAATTAACAACATTCTGTAAAATATCTTCTTTTGTGTTCAACAGAACAAAACAACTCAAACTGGTTTGCAACAAGTGAAGGCAGAGAAAATGGTGACAGAATTGTCATCTTTTAGTGAACTTTCCCTTAAACTGTAATCAAAAAAGATTACAAATGTTTCAATATACAGTGGCTTGTTCTCATACATTTTGATTTTGTAATTTTTTAAAATTCATAAATAAATGTTTTACAATTCTTTGTTGATCTGTTTCCAGTAGTTACTAATGATTATATTGTAATATATCTTATAATACTTACAGAGCCTGTTAGCTTTCATTTGTTATCATATTTGTTGTTTATGGAACCCAGTAACCAGGGTCAAACGCTTCCAGTGGACTGTATATCGTAACAAAATCGGTGCGTTTCAGGTCGGTTTTCTTTAAAAATCATCCATCTTCACTACCTGATTGATATACGATATGAAGAGTCTCAGATTGTACAAGAATCAATGCATTAAATTCAATTTTCCCGCGCCATGTCTTTAAAATATGAAAATGTATTTTTACCCCAGTATTTTCAATGGAGTTTCTGCGCTCGCCTACTGATTCTGACTGCACGTGCATGTAAACGGCTTTTCATCATCTGAACAACTAAATGAATGCTGAAATCTATTTAACTGATAGAATTTTAATAACATTACAACATCGATGCTGTAAAAGAAACCCAATGATGTTGAAAAAAGTCACATTAACCTTTCACCAGAAGTTTATCAGTAAGAGAAGAAACACTACCAGTGCATACACTCTAAAACATACAAATATATTCTGTACCCATTGTAATTCATAGATTATAACAAGTGAGATTTCAATGATATTTTTATCAATGAACTAGAACATGGTCATCTCAAATTTCATTGTGACATGAAGATGCAAAAACATGAATGTTGTATATAAAAAAGAAATAAAAATGCACAGTATGAGTCTCGATTTGTAATTCTTACCTGCTTGCACCATTTTCAGTGTGGTCCAGTTCATCTTCAGAGGCTCGGACTGATAGCCTGTGTTGTGACGGATAGGACTGTTCTGTACAAATCTTCGCCATTCTTATTCCTCTCTTTGCCTATTCTAGGCATCCAGCGCTTCATAAGACAAAGCACGACACCATAACAAAAGAACATGAATTATTAAACATTTAAAGCATGCATTTGATCCTACAAATTATGCACAAAGGCATAATTCAAGAAGGCTTTCAATGGACAGTAATTAATTAAAGCATTGCGGACAGTAACGTTGTCGCAGATCAACCCAAATATTAGCGGGTTTAAAATCTGAAGAGTTTATAAGAACGTTATTGACTTGATCTTTGCAAACACTGACAGCCTGCCATCTAAACACGCCGCCTAAAAATACTTGCTGCTTAAACACTAAATAAGATCAGCAGCCCTTTGCTCTGGTAGATCGCAACCCAGATGTACTCTAAAGCCACTTGATATAAAGGTACTTTCTACGTACTGTAGATCTCTAAGTAAATAGTTCATGTAAATAGTTTTGTGATTTAACTGAGTGGTAAACATATTAAACAGATTTATGTTAAAATGCAAAAAACAAAATGACAGAAAATATTGCAGTTGTAGACCAAAATATTAATTTTGGTTTCAGGGTCTTCGACCAAAAGAACGATGCTGCGCTTTCTCCATCTAATGATGTTTAGTTTTATCGTATAGCTGAGTGAAGATTAGTGTAATTAGACTAACACCACCAACGCTATTTGTGTAATCTATTCCAAATCCAGAACAATGCTAATGCTGAGGACAGTGAGCAAATTCTCATCTGCTTGATTTGTAGACTGTAAAAAACACAGGGTTCCACACAATTCATTCATGTTGTCTCAACACAAATCAGTTAAGTTAACAAATTTAAGTGGATTGTACATAAAACAATTAAGTATTCCTAAAAATCTCAAGAATTGTCTTGTTTCAGCTTATTTTAAATAAGTATTTAGAACAAGCAGCAATATGTTTTGTTCTGAGTGTAACGAGTATAAGATTCCTGTCATCTGAGGATGTGAAGTCCCCACTGGTCCCCCTAAAACTCCCTTCTTTCAATTCTCATACTTCTCAAATTTAACAGGGATTTGTCTCATTTTGCTTTAAATGTTTCAGTGTTGTTCAAATTATTTTAATAAAAATATTAAATTTATACAGGCTAAATATTCATATACATTTTAGCACAAAAAATGTTTTGTCACTTTCCCTGAAATTCACAGAAAAAGTGATCATTATAACATTATAAAATGACTTGATTATATATTTATACACTTCCTAAATTAGCTATATCATCTTGATACAGTCTTTTTTTCATCTAGCCTTCAAAAAACTAATTTACAAATAAATGAAAGTGTATATTTACAGTAAATGTGCATTTGTAATGTGACTTTAGTTTGTGATAAAGCTGGCTTTCTAACAGTGTGGCTAACATTGTAAAATAGCATAACATTGTCTGTGATTCTATTCAACAATCGATAAGTGAAACCCCGAACAGGTTTATGGACACTAAACGGTTTAGTTGGAAAGTTAAGCACTAACGTTACTGCACGTGCGCCAGAAGAGAGGGAATCCTGTTAACTTTTACATTTGTCTAATTGTTAGAGCATTATGCAGTATTTTGGATTTTAACCTTCTTTCGGTCAACACAGACACTAAAAGCAGCAGTGTGAGAGACTTTCAGAGCTGTTTTTTTATATTTAGGCTACAGCACGTATAGGCTAATCAGGTAGGAATCACGTTATCTATTAAACATACCTGTAAAGCAACAATATTTAGTAGTCCGACAGATTTAAGCAGCAGTTTCAAGCTGAATTCCTGTTCAAGTCGCTCTTTGGATGAAGCAGTTGGTGATCCTGCTCAGCGTGATGTAAAATCCCATCTTCACACAATTAATTCGAGTTTACTTTCCTGGTCATCAGTTTACACACTTTTTTGGTCCTTTTATTTGATTGAGCTGATTCGTGTCTCATAAATGTCCAGTTTTTTTTAAATAGACTGCTAAAGGATGCGCTTTCGGGAGTCTGGCTCCTTCGATGACTGACAGCTCCGGGCTTTCGATGTGGACGTAGGCGGAGCGTAGTGCTCATCTTCTCATTAATATTCATGAGCTGTTATAAACGGCCAGTTCTACAAGACAATAAAATGGTTCGTTAATATTTATAACTTAAATGTTGTTGTTTTGTAATTCCACAGACAAATTATTTCTAAGCAATACTCTTGCCTTTTTGACCTAGGTTTAAAGAATATTACTTCTTGTAAATAATAAAATTACCTAGATTTTGTTAATCAAAATGTATCCCTCAACTATAACTTTTGGAAGAACTATCCCTTTATACTGCTGCATTATGTGAACACAGTTTCTAATTAGCCAGGCTATGTTTTTGTCCTGATGAACCAGCACTTTTAGAGATTAGCCATGGACTGAAAATGGTGGCAGGCATTGATGGCACTATACCGATATCACCAGCTCTGGCATCAACATAGTTGTCCCAGCCATCCAGCCATGCTAATGAGACCTGAGAAATCCTTAAGGCAATCTGCGGAGCTGCATCTTTAATCCCGGATTAGGCCAGAACGCCTATCTGAGCCACCTAATACTCTTTCTTGGCCTCAACCCTTGAAATACTAGTGTTCACCAGTTCAACTGGGCTGACCTTATATTGCACATGTTTGGTTCATGGTTTGGCCATTTTGTTTTGTTTTCTTACTGAACTGGGACCAAAGAAGACATTATCTTATATAACGCAATATGAAAACTTACACCTGATCTCAAGAGTTCTGTGTGCTTTTGAACACGTGCAAGATAAACAGAGGGTGAGAGAAGCTAATTTAAAAAAATATATATATAGAAGCATTTAAAAAGTCATAACTTTCAGTGTCATGTCACCTGCCAATAGCATATTATTAACTTCCCTAATAAGGTCTAAGCTGCCCTTTAACATCTGCCATCTGTCACAGATCTCCATAAGATCTGCTTTAATTCAATTCAATTCAATTCAATTCAATTCAATTCAATTCAATTCACCTTTATTTGTATAGCGCTTATACAATGTAGATTGTGTCAAAGCAGCTTCACATAAAAGGTCACAGTAAATAGGAACAGTGTAGTTCGGTTTGTAGTGTTCAAGTTCAGTTCAGTTTAGCTCAGTTCAGTGTGGTTTAATAATCACTACTGAGAGTCCAAACACTGAAGAGCAAATCCATCGATGCGCAGCTCTACAGATCCTGAACCATGCAAGCCAGTGGCGACAGCGGAGAGGGAAAAAAAACTTCACTAAAGGCGGAAGTGAAGAAAAAAAAACCTTGAGAGAAACCAGACTCAGTTGGGCACGACCATTTTAATTTCTCCGCTGGCCAAACGCTTTAAAGGGACAGCTCACCCAAAAAAATTAAAATTTACTCAACCTCAAGAGGTTCCAAACCTATTTGTGTTTCTTTGTTCTGTTGAACATAAAAGAAGATAACATTTAACCATTGACTTCAGTAGTAGGAAAAACAACTACTATGGAAGTTAATGGTTACAGGTTTCCATTTGTCTTCTATCTTTTTGTGTTAGAAACAGAATAAGGTAATTGAAACTAGTTTGGAACAAGGGAGGATAAATGATGACAAATTATTCATATTTGGGTGAACTATCCATTTAAAGGCACACAACTTTTGAATTCAGGCTAAAAGTATGATATAAAATGCACAATTTTAATTAGTTTTGATGACTGAAAGGCATTTGATCATCTCACAGTATTTACAATATATAGAAGTGTGTGTTACATACTTGTGTGTCCTATTAGTACAAGTCTGATTAAAACAATGCCACTGATTTATGGGACATTTAACTATAGTCCTAACATATAGTATCCGTTTTTTTAAATAATCATGTACGCTAATGTAGTAAGAGTTCTTTGGCAGGGAATTTTGACATTTTTGACCATAAATGTGACCTTGGATGCTGCGCTGTAGATCCTATGTTTGTCACAATGTGTTATGCTGAAGTGATATCAGTCTTTGCTTGTTGACAATGTATTTTGGTCACTTTCCAACATAACCTAAAATCAACCAAATATCAACGTAATTATTGGACATCAAAATAATGTTGTTTCCTGTCAGACAATGAATTTTGGTCACCTGACATCACAACCTAAATCTAACCTAATATTAACATCTATTGATGTTGTGTGCCTGCTGGGTAGGAAGATAGTCTCCCATTTGACTTCTGGCTGATTCTGTTTTTAAGAGTGTATGAATAACCTCTGGCAAAACCTTTAATCAGAAACCAAGTCAAATGTTTCTCTCACACTCCACATTTGATTTACTGCAGCGTGGCACTTTCAAACAGTCATTTTTTTCATCTCAAGAGAAGTTAAGTGTCTTCAGCTCAGCTGCTGCAAGGCTTTTCAAGTGATGAGGACATTGAGTGGCAGAGGAAGCACATCGCTGCTGCAGCCTTTAGAGAAATGCCATGATGTAATGCACTGCAATAAATAATCATTATTAATAAATTCTCTCAACTAAGATCACACAACTAAGATCACCGTCTCATAGTATGGGCTAACGCTGATCTGCTTTTCACACAGGCTCCATAATTAGCTGGCTAATTGTCTAAGTTTGCATAATGCCTCTAAATAGACCATTGGAGTTAGTTCTGGTGGTGCTTAATGCAGCCTCATCTGACAAGCGTATTTGTTGGGTGCAAGTGCTGTGCTACTGCAGCCTCTATTTTCACTCGGATTAAGACACCTATCCAAAACATTTTTGATTAGAAAGTGGTGTGTATAAACTTTAAAATACTGATTTTATGTGTTGACTGTATTGCAAACAACCAACTGTTGCATTGTGAATGAAAAGAACAGACAACAAATATTTACTAACTTTAAAAAACAAAATAAAAAAGTGATTAATCGAAATCAAAATTTGTTCTGAATTTAAATTAATGGGGCATTCAATGACGAAACCTCTGCCATCATTCACTACTGTACAGTGTTATGGGTAACAAATTACAAGTAACAAGTTATGCACACTGTAAAACCCAAAAAGTTAAGGTAACTCAAATCATTTGAGGAAAGCAATTGCAACAAACCATTTAAGTTCAAAAATGAATCATACTGACTACTATGAACTTAATCCATTTGAATAAATGAAGCAATTTGAGCACAGTAAAACCCAATAAATGAAGAGAACTCAAACCAGCTGAGTACTGTAAAACTCAATAAGTTCAGTCAACTGAAAATGTTCAAGGAAACTGATTGCTACAAACCATTTGAGTAAAAAAAAACTAATCTAAATGAGTCCTGTGAACTTTGATTTAAGTTGACGTAATGAGGCATTTAATTAACCCATTACCTTCAACACTGAGTTCAAAACTCTTTTCAAATGAGTAGAATTAACTTTCAGTACATTTTGAGTTAACTACACTCATTTCATTTGATAAGGTTGACTGTTGGGTTTTACAGTGTAATAATATTACTTTCCAAAAAAATCAGGGAACTCAGGGAGAACATGCAAACTCTACACAGAAATGCCAACTGACACAGCCGAGGCTCGAACCAGTGACCTTCTTGCTGTGAGGCGAACGTGCCCATTGTGTACCCATTGCGCCACCCATATTGTCTTTATTTTTAAAAATTTTGAAGAAAAGGAAAAAAGAATTATCTGAATGGCCAATGATGATTTTCCTACTGATTTTAATAACACAAAAAGTATATAAGTGGCAAACACGTTGCTTTAAACTTTCATTAATCTGTAAATACTGCATGCATAGCTCTGGAGTCAGGACAACTTTTTTATGTGTTTTTTTAAAGGTAAATTAAGGTTATACGGCATGTTGTTAATTGCAGAACTCCTCTATTTTAAAAAAAAAGAAGAAAAAAAAGCCCAGGTCGGGAAAAGTAGTGCAAAAGTATTTTACTTGCCATAAAAAGTAACTAAGTAATGCAACTAGTTACTTTTTTGGGGAGTAACTCAATATTATAATGCATTACTTTCTAAAGCAGCTTTCCCCAACGCTGCTCCTGTATGACTTTTTTTTCTTCTGTGAAACTACTATTGCATGGACAAAAAATACACTGGAAGTTTCTTTGAAGCAAAGCTTGTTGGTAATGAACGTTCTTTTAAAAAAAACTGCATTTGTTTAGCGAACACTCTTAAAAAATAAACTTTCTCAATGGGAGTTTTTGTAATGATTCCATAGAAGAACCCACTTCTCAAGTCAAGTAAAGTCGAGCTTTATTGTTACGCTACATATGTGGACATACAGAGGAACGAAATGTCGTGTCTCGCAGGACAACGGTGCTACATAAATGAATCATAAATACAAACACAACACTGGACATAAGAGCTATCTTGAAAATAATCTTTGCATAACTAACATATACTATATTTTTTTTAAGTATGAAGAACATTTCAATAATTTAATAACAACATTTTTCACTCCAAAGAATTGTTTGTGGGATATAAAATGTCCATGAATGTTTAGGGTCCCCCATAAACCGTCAATGTCAGTAGAGAACTTTGCATGAAAGTGTGAAAAATTAAATGCTGCCAATGATGACAGATTTTTTGTTATTAAGCAAAGAATCGCTTTATTATGAATTGATGTTGATGATAGAACTCTCCCAGAGCCTTGCAGTGTTTGTTTGGAATCACGTACAGAAACGTTCGGATCAGTTAAAAGCCTCTTAGCACAAGCAGCCAGAAGGTAAAGGTAATCACTATCTCTAAACACAGCACCCTCCTCTGTCTGCCTATCTCTCTCTCTCTCTCTCTCTCTCTCTCTCTCTCTCTCTCTCTCTCCCTCTCTCTCTCGCTCACAGTTTCACTATATCATAGCTTTGAGACATCTTTCACTGTGTACTGTAACTTTCACACAAGTGTGCTCAAGAATTCACACTGCTAGAATCAGAATCAGACATTGTTGTGTAACCAGCTCATGATGGTGATCATTACACATGACAGCAATACACACACATGTTGGAATCAACAAATTTAAGTGGTAAAGAGTGGGAATACATTTGTGTAAATATTAATGCAGTTTTTCAGTTGAATATTTCAGGGCAAGTGCTATAATCTTAAGCTTGAACTTGTAATGACATTAACGACTTTAACTGTAAATTCATAAAAAATGTGTTCACACAGGCACGGACGTTCCCTATTTTTTTCCAGAAAAGACCATTCACACATCTATTCCAAAATACCAGCAAATTCTGACATCATTAACCAGAAATGACCAATAAACGGCAGCACATGCTAAACATACTAGGGGTCTGCCTTTTCCTGATGGTTTCACTTTTATTCAAAGCTTTAGCATTCATGCAGCTGCTTTGTGAGACATCCAAAGGCAGACACGCAAACCGCAGCTAAATGTTTACACACTTGACTACATTACAAATTCTGTGGATGGATAATATGAACAACTTATATGAAAACATATGGAGGAACACTTTCAGATGTAGAGATGTTCATAATATGTGTGTGTGCTGGCTTCAACGGCTGCTTCACGTGCACACGCGTCAAGCAACTGAAGCAGAGCTTGAAGGTAAACAAACAGCAGTTTATCATAGGCATTTTATCGATAATTTTTTACACAGTTGGCATTAAGAAGGAACATAGAAACGTTATCTGACTAACATATAGCAGCTAAATGTGTCTGGAATTAATAATCAAAGGCTTTTATTTTCATAAACCACGCGGATGTGAATGCGTCTAAGTGTTCTGATTGGCTAGAGTAGACATCTCACGTCAGCACGTTCTAAGCGTGAACGCGCTCTTTCCGGCAATCTTCCTTCTGTGTTTATACAGCATAGCATTCCGGCAAATTACCTATAATGTTACAACTTCTCTTTCTTAAAAATTGCCAGAATGAATTTACTGGTATTTTCAAAAAGGGCCTTTTCCGGAACTTTGTAATTGGATATTTAGACACAATATATTTCACATAAAGAAAAGGAATGGTTCGCCCAAAAATTAACTTATGTCATCATTTACTCATCATCCACTTGTTCTAAACCTGTTTGAGTGTATTCCTTCAGTTGAACACAAAGAAAGATATACTGCTCTGTAAAAAAAAATCTGTTAATTAACAGTTTCCATATGTTGTGATTGACGAGTTATTTCGTTTATTTACGGTTGTGAGTTGCATTATGGAATCTTGATCTGTGCTCTGTCGACTTTTGATGTTGAAAATTCAAATATTTAACAAAGTGACTTTTATTGACTTTTTAGTAGTTTGAAATAATATAATGTATTAGAAATAATAGATAGAGAAATAAGCCTTTAAAAAAACAGAACACGTACTGGCCCTTTATTACCCGGTTTTTGTATCATAATATACAACACCAACCCAGACAATAACTATTTTTAATACAGTTGAAGTCAGAATTATTAGCCCCCGTTTATTTCTTTCCCTTATTTCTGTTTACTGGAGAGAAACTTTTTTCAACACATTTCTAAACATAATAGTTTCAATAACTAATTTCTAATAACTGATTTATTTTATCTTTGCCATGATGTCGGTACATAATATTTGACTAGATATTTTTTAAGATACTAGTATTCAGCTTAAAATGACATTCAAAGGCTTAGCTAGGTTAATTAGGTTAACTAGGCAGGTTAGGGTAATTAGGCAAGTTATTGTGTAACGATGGTTTGTTCTGTAGACTATCGGGAAAAAAATAGCTTAAAGGGGCTAATAATATTGACCTTAAAATGTTGTTTAAAAAAATAAAAACTGCTTTTATTCTAGCTGAAATAAAACAAATAAAACTTTCTCCCGAAGAAAAAATATTATCAGACATACTGTGAAAATGTCATTGCTCTGTTAAACATCATTTAGGAAATACTTAAAAAAGAAAAAAAAAATCTAAGGGGGGCTAATAATTCTGACTTCAACTGTATTTTAAACTATTAAAAATGTTAATAAAAGTCCCTTTCATGACCTATTGAAAGTTAAAGTTGTTGGAAAAAAGTTTAAGGTCCCATAATGTAAATCAAAAGCATAAATAAATGGGAGAAAAAAAAAAAAATAGAAACATGAATGCCAAATTACAGAAAACTGCTAATTTACTGATTTTTTTACAGTAAGAATGCTGGAAAACAGCAGCAATTGGCTTTTCTGGTATTTTTGTTATAACTATGGATGTCAATAGCTGTTTTTTTCTGACGTTCTTCAGAATATCTTGTTTTATGTTCAACATAAAAAAGAAATTCTTGAGAGTGAGAAAATGGTAGAGAAATTTTCATTTTTGGGTGAACTATTGCCTACCCCTTTAAAAATCATTGCACCTGTTGCTCAGTTAAAGTCACTGACCCATTCATTTAATTTTCTGCTTTGTTTTAATTGAACAACCAATAAAATAGATCGGGCAACATGGTGGCTCAATGGTTACCACTGTTGCCTCACAGAAGGAAGGTCGCTGGTTTGAATCTCCGCATGGTCAGTTGGCACATCTGTGAGGAGTCTGCATGTTCTTCCCATGTGCTCGTGGGTTTTCTCCAGGTGCTTCAGTTTCCCTCACAGTCCAAAGACATGCGCTATTCACCTTATTCTGCACGGCCGAGCGGGCGCAGTCATTTGTATCTTTTTGGCTCGAGACTTCCGGTCTCATTCACTTCCATTCATTTTTATACATTAAAAACAGCTCATTTAGTTGCTTGATGTTGCAAACTGATATTTTCTTATTATCTTATTCCACTTAGTCGGTCTAGTCATGCAAACACTTGCTTGTAGAGCGAGTGGTTTGACCGCTTTCTGACGTTTATTATTACTAGTGATTTCTCCCATAGGCAACTGAATCGGAAGTTTTAAAACAATCACAAAAATGAGCGCACTTCTGCATTGAAGAATAAGGTCAATGGGTGAGTTGAATAAACTAAATTGTCCATAGTGTATGTGTGTGAATGAGTGTGTATGGATGTTTCCCAGTACTGCATTGCAGCTGGAAGGGCATCCACTGTGTAAAACATAAGCTAGATAAATTGGCGGTTCGCTCCACTGTGGCAACCCCTGATGAATAAACGGACTAAGCCAAAGGAAAATGAATGAATGAATGAATAAAATCGAACAATAGGAGCTATCAATGTCATTGTACATTTCAGTGTAATGCAAAACATTAACTGGAAACACAATGTGGTACAAACACATTAATTAAGGTCCGCTGCTGCACATTCTGTTAATAAGAATCAGAATTACACACTGCATACTACAAAAACTGTGTAATTATCTTTGCATCTAGAAGTTGTGTTTAATACTGTTAATAACAGTCAATATTTAATGTTTGCATCTGCTTTGAAATGCACATTTGTCCTGTATATATGTCCTGCTCTGATTGTGTGCATTAATGACTGTAATGCCATTGCTTTGAAGAGAACCGCTTTGACCCAGAGCATTAAACACTGTTATCCCGTTCTGCTCCTACAAGAATCAGATCAACAATCAGCCTGTGCTTTTCAGTTTGATCATCTCTCTGCTAATTAAAAACACATGCAACTCTCTGTCTGTAAAAAACATTTCCAGTCAGCATCTATACTCTAACAAAAAGATGAGAGAAAGATATTGCTGTATAATATGTTAAGCAACAAATTCATGTTTTTTATGGAAGATGTAAATACAGGAGTTGATTGCAGTTACTTTAGTGGTTACAGTGAGGATTTTATTTAGATTTCTCATTAATGGAATATGGATTTAAAAAGTCTACAGTTCTTTAGTGGTTCATTGTGATGGTTAAGCTGCTATAAGTGGTTCTTTGGCTACTGAAAATATGGGAACTACTTCCAGTGCTATAGAGTTTAATTGGGTCTGATGAGAAACATTTCGTCTTCAGACTGGGGAAAGACTGAACCCTAAGTGTGTGAAGAAGTCAACAATCATTGCCGTTCTCTAATTTTGGTCGCAGAGTTTTCCACAAAATAAGTGTAGTTTGTTGATCTGCCTTGATTCCCACATAGCAAAATGTCTCTGGCCCAGCTCTGGCCCACACAACCAGCTTTTGCTTGGCTCACATGCCGTAGTGAATTACAGTACATGACTGAACCAAGTTTGGTCCCAGACAAGGACCAAACATGGACCATATCTGGGTCAAGTCTCAGCCAAGTGAATAACTCATAACTGGACCTGAACTGGGCCAGACTGGTGTGTCATGATTGCAATGAAATTGGTAAAGCCATGAAGCATTGCACTTTAGGCACACTATAGGCATGCTTTTTCTTGAAATGACCTGATTGGTATACTGTAAAAAATGATCGTGATTTCAACAGTAAAAAACTATAAAAATGCTACAGTAAATATAAATAACCTGCTAAACAGTTTCCTTAATATATAATGTGAATAACCTCAAATTGACTTTCCCAGAATTCTCTGCATGGCACATCATTTTTTATGCTTTTTGTTGACATTACTATGGATCTTTTTAGTTGTTTCCCCATCAGTTATGTACATTAGATATTTATGTTACATCTAATGTTGATAAGCAATGTTTATTTCATGACTTTAATTTTATGCCTGTTACCATACTGGTGTTTAGTAGCTGTATGAATGACATTGAGCACTGTCTATACACTGATACACTTTTCTGCTTGTGGGAATAGTTGTTTGTGATTAGGATTGGTTCATTATGTAACTTTCTCATCACCACCTGCATATGGCTGTTAATGTGTCTATCTGTTTAACAAATGAAGTGTAGATGTTGGTAATTCAAAATACAGACATATAACATCTATAAATTAATGATATACGGTAGTTTACTGTAAAAATTTGAAAAAACTATTACAGTTTGTACCGTATTTTTACCGTAAAGTTTACGGATTTATTTTTTACAGGGTAGATTTTTTTTTTTACTAAAAAATAATTGAAATATATTTTAAATGAGTGTCAAGACAGGCCAAACTTACATGGCCCACATATAAATTATTAACATCTGGCCCAAATCTTGTGTGCCACCTTAAAGACGGTTGCACCTTTGCCAAACCCGGGCCATGTTTGGCCTACATGCTGTATGCCAGTGCCGGATGAATGCTTGCTGTGCCAGCTTTATGCCAAATCTGGGCCAGAATTCTTTGCTAGCTGGGTTGTTTTGTAATTTGTAACTAGGTTGTATTTCTACTAGCATGATATTGCCACAATTAAAATTCTATTATTTAAAAAAAAATCCAATTCTTTGACGTCTAACGATTAGCACTTTAGATGATTTATTCATCAAGTATGATGTGTGTTGAAGCAGAGCACATGTGTTTTGATGTTTCGTGTAAACCCAGAGATCATGTGACCACTCTCCCTCTTTAACAGACAGATGCCGATTACGACAACAGTATTCTTAGGGTGATGAGATGTTACCATAGCAACCATAATGGTTGTAAACTCACCTAGCTCAACCTTCAGAAGCATAAATGAACCCATCACAGGAATTCATTTCAGATGTGTCCATTAGAAAGCTTCAGTTAAAGGCTTTGCAAATATAGTGAATTTCACTATAGTAAACATAAACATTTAAGAATGGATTTTAATACACAAATGAAAAAAAAATCATCTTGCCTGTGGTTGCGTGCCTAAGGCCATGTACACACTGCATCATTCAGTGCTTATCTTGTTGTGTACATACACCGTTTGGAAATATATGATCTGCATACTGATGCCAAGTGAACTACCAAACAATTAATGTAGTAATAATGCATTTAAAAATTAATTGATCTAGATTATTGTTTGACAAACATGGTGATCATAGCAATGTTCTGGTAGGCCATTTTGGTTTTGCTATTTTTGACCAAAGTAAACAGCAAAGTGATCATTTTTATTTGCTGTTTATTCTTGCAAGATCTGGCAATGCAAATTAGTCAAACCATACCTTGTTCCACATGATTTGTTTAAACCACAGTCAGCATTATGATTATGACACCAACAGTATAAGCAGTTAAAGACAGTTAAAGTCAGAATTATTAGCCATCCTGTTAAAGTTAAATTCATTTATATTTTTCCCCAAACTGATTTGTTTTATCTTGCCATGATGACAGTACATTAAATTTTACTAGAGATTTTTCATGATACTATTCAGCTTAAAGCGACATTTAAAGGTCAATTGGGCGAGTTAGGGTAATTAGGCAAATCATTGTATAAAGGAATGCCTAAGGGGGCTAATAATATTGACCTAAAAAAAGTATATATATATATATATATATATATATATATATATATACCTTTAAAAAAATGAAAAACTACTTTTATTCTAGATGAAATAAAACAAATACTTTAGGAAATGCTGTCAAAAATTTCTTGCTCTGTTAAGCATCATTTGAAAAAAATTACAAGAGGGATAATTACTTTGACTTTAACTGTATATCATTGTTTAGTTTGGTTGTGTACACTGCATAACATTTCTGTGATATTGCTATTATAACTGTAGTAACCCGCTGTTAACAGAGGCATCAAGTTGCATTGGTTTAGAAGGCAGCTATGGGGAATTTACACTTGTAAGGTTGCCATGTACTCTTAGTTAAATCAACACTTCAGTCATCGTTGGCCTTAAATGGCCCAGATTATTGGAGTTTATTAAATAAGCAGCTACAGGTGGTTATTTTTTAAAGTGGCTTATTTATTTTTAAGTTCAAGGATTACTTCAAGTTTATCGTGAGCTTGTTCTTAATTGTTTTCTTTTTCTATTTTTTTTTATCTTGTTTTTTCTTCCTTTTTTTCTAGTTTTAATCTTATTATAATTGATTAATTCAGTTCTTCAGTTGTTCAAACTTATTTTTTCAGTTAATTTGGTTGTTGAATGCGGTTATCACTCATACATTATTAATAATGTAACAATTTGTGAAAGTGGGCAGGGAAGGAGATCAGGGAAAAAGATAAATCGTGCCATATTATTGTTGCCAGATTTTGTTATAAATGCAAACACATTAAGAAAGTAACATATCTAAATAAATTCAGATTTATACACTGTAAAAATAAGTAAAAATATGCTCTTAATAAAATATTTTTGTTTAAATTGGAAGGGCATCCGCTGTGTCAACCATATGATGGATAAGTCGGAGGTTCATTCCGCTGTGGCGACCCCTAATGAATAAAGGGACTAAGCCAAAGGAAAATTAATGAATAAATGAACGAATGAATAATTTTCAAGTGTGAACTCAAAAAGTGGGGTGGCAGTTAAGAGGTTAAATTATGTTAACTATATTTTAACTTAATTTATTTTAGGTATAGAAGATTCAACTTGATTTTTTAAATCAGCTTAATGTCATTTAATTTGAAAATGATTTAAGTTTAATTTGATTCAACAAAAATTTAAGTTTTTTAATTTGTTATACTAATCAGTGTAGGTCATTGCAATTTCAGAGATGAGTTGTGTTTTGCACATTAACATAACAGATCTACTCTCATATTTAAATAGGGTTGTTCTCTAAATTTAAATTTAACATTGCTCTTTATTGACATCATGTCAAGAATAAAGGTCTGTCAGGCTTTTTGTTTTGTATCCAGACTCATATCAAAAACTTTTCAAATGTCCAAGGGGTCCAAAATGCCTCATAAAAGATCTGTATAAATCATAATGTCAATTGCTTGACTTGTTTCAAACCAGTATCTTCAAACCCGCCTTATAATGACCGAGGTAAAAACAACCTCAGAGAGATTAATGTAATCAAGCCAATCACTCATTTCACATTCAAGGAGACAATATTGCAGTAAAGTGATGAGGTGTGTGTGCCTGTGTGCCTGTGTGACTCTAATCCATCAGTATGAAGTCTCTTCTCTTCTTCTTGTGTCCTGATTACTCCTGCATTGATTGTTTCTCAACAGTCTCTCAGAGAACGGATGAAGTGGCGGACAGAGACAAGAGCAATGTCAGATCCCTTTAAGTCTTATCACAATAATCTTAGAATCATGACCTTTGTTTACGACTAAAAATTACACACTTCAGAGATAATTAGCCCATTTGGTAAATAAATATTCGATATGAAAAATATATTTCAAACTGTAAAAATGTGTTCAAAACCATTTCATTATTTTTATAATTTACAAGAGAATGGATGAGATCTAAAGTCTACATTGGTTAAAATACAAATGATTAAGATGAAATGTATTCAAAAGATGTTTAATAGCACAAACAACTGTACACAATAGCTAAATAAATATTCAACAAAAATTGTATTTATTTGTTTGTTTGTTTGTTTGTTTGTTTGTTTGTTTGTTTAGAATTTGTGGTTTATTTTTTAGAAGATTTTTTAGTGATTTAGTGTTTAGAAGTTCATCTTAGACATCAAATGTTAGATGTTAATTTATTTTCTTAGGAAAAGACATTGGATCTTCAACACAAAGCCTATATTAATCCCCCAAAGATGGAGGTGAGCCCTGTTGGTTCAATTCTAATATATTCAAATTAATTATTTATGAGATGATATTTAAAGCAGAGCTTGGCTATTATTTAATTATGTAATTTTTTATTTTTATTTTTTTATATTTTGATTTTGCTTTTCTTTTTTGCTCAATAGTAAATAAGATAATTAATAATTATTTTTTAAACATCCCCAATAGGTTGTCCTTTATAATTGTTAAGTTGCCATGGCAGCCACACAAAAGCAATGGCGTGCTGCACTTCAGAGCCGCACACACCAGCCTATTGTGCCACACACACATATTCATTTTCTACGCCACTTGTTCTTGGTGGTCTCGATTTTCAAGGCTACATAAACGGACACCACAGCCAAATGTTTCCAATGTCTCTGCATTTTAATGAGTCTCACACATAATGTGATACAAAATGTTCTTTCCTACCGAGATGCAAAGAAACGGGGTTGCACCGATTTAGGGCTGTTTTTAATTTCATGTTTATCCTTTGCATGATTACACATTAGAATATTAATCATTAGCTGTAGCAAAGTAAAAATTTGAAGATACAACCTTGGGTTTATTTGTCAGTCCGGGTGAATAACATGATTTTTCACAACCATTCAGATTTCCTGAAATAGAAAGTACTGAGTTATCATTCCATTCTAATATTCATTTAAGTCCTAAATATTATTGTAATCTTACAAATATGTAGTATTCATGTGTAAAGGCTGACTGGATATAAGAAGGTTTTCAGAACACTGTCCTACAAAAATAACATCACTGCCATCTGCAGGATAATCTGCGAAATAATGAAGACATAGGGGAAATGTCAAATCACTTTTATATGAAATGTTCATTCCTCTGATTCAAAGATCAATTTTAACCATCTTCACTTCACTCGTCAGTGTCACGTGATCCTTTAGAAATTATTCTTTATTAATTATTTATATTAGTAGTAGTTGTAAACATTTTTAATTCCTATTAATTGGAGGGGAAGCTCAATCATTAATATTTCTTATTTTTATAATTATTTCTACTTTAAATTTGCATTAACAAATGCATTCATGTTGAAATTAAGTTCTTTGAAACGTTATCAAATGCCTTTACTCTCACGTTTTCAAGCAATTCAATGTGTCTCTGATGAAATAAAGGTATTTTTTAGATAACTATTTAGTATTAAGCGCAGTGTAGGATTTAAATCAAACTTCACTTTTCAACACATACATAAAACAGGTGCATATACACCTATACATTACTCGCATATATACCTATACTATTGGATGTTCAAAAGCGTATATATGGTTGAAGTCAGAATTATTAGCCCCCCTGAATTATTAGCTCCCCTGTTTATTTTTTTCTGCAATTTCTGTTTAACGGAGAGATTTTTTTCAACACATTTCTAAACATAATAGTTTTCATTTATAATTTTACTCATTTCCAATTACTCATTTATTTTATCTTTGCCATGATGACAGTAAATAATATTTGACAAGATATTTTTCAAGACTTCTATACAGCTTAAAGTGACATTTAAAGGATTAACTAGGTTAATTAGGTTAAATAGGCAGGTTAGGGTAATTAAACAAGTCATTGTATAACAGAGGTTTGTTCTGTGGACTATCGAAAAAATATATATAGCTTAAATGGGCTAATAATTTTGTCCTTAAAATGGATTTTAAAAAATTAATAACTGCTTTTATTCTAGCCGAAATAAAAAAAATAAGACTTTCTCCAGAAGAAAAAATAATATCAGACATACCATGTAAATTACCCTGCTCTGTTAAACATCATTTGGGAAATATTTAACCCTCTACTGCACGGTGTCACCATTCAATTCAATTCAATTCACCTTTATTTGTATAGCGCTTTTACAATGTAGATTGTGTCAAAGCAGCTTCACATAAAAGGTCATAGTAAATAGGAACAGTGTAGTTCAGTTTGTAGTGTTTAAGTTCCGTTCAATTTAGCTCAGTTTAGTGTGGTTTAAAAATCACTATTGAGAGTCCCATCACTGAAGTGCAAGTCCATCTATGCGCAGCTCTACACATCCCAAACCATCCAAGCCAGTGGCGACAGCGGAGAGGGGGAAAAAACTTCACTAATTGGCGAAGTGAAGAAAAAACCTTGAGAAAAACCAGACTCAGTTGGGCATGATTATTTTAATTTCTCCGCTGGCCAAACGTCTTGTGCAGAGCTGCAGTCTCAGCGGCGGAGGCTGGAAGCTGGCCTTAGCAAAGACTCGTCTGTCCCTGGAGCGTCACAGGAATCAGTCTCATGTTATCCACTCCTCCATGACCACCACAGTAACTGCTGAGGATACGGCCTGGTCCAGGATATGGAAACCTTGGGATCATCTCGTCGTTGGTCTTGGATGGAATCAGTGACTCTGCATAGTTTCTGGGGGCCTCAGGAAGAGTATCCCCATGTGGAAATGGAGAATAAAGAGAATAATTAGCGTAGCTGCTGTTCATAGTGTATATAAACAAGATGCAGAAACCTGTGTGGAAACCCGCTAAGTGGTGCATTGAGTGTATGCTTTACTAAACAGATAGGTCTTTAATCTAGTTTTGAATTGGGAGAGTGTGTCTGAGCCTCGGACATTATCAGGAAGGCTATTCCAGAGTTTAGGAGCTATAAATGAGAAGGCTCTACCTCCTTTCCTCGACTTTGCTATTCTAGGTACTACCAGAAGCCCTGAGTTTTGAGATCTTAAAGAGCAAGTTGGATTGTAGCGAGACAGAAGGTTGGTTAGGTAAACAGCAGCTAAATTATTTAAAGCTTTATATGTAAGAAGCAATATTTTAAATTCAATATGAAACTTAACAGGCAGCCAGTGTAAGGAGGATAAAATTGGGGTTATGTGATCAAATTTTCTAGACCTGGTAAGAACTCTGGCAGCTGCATTTTGTACTAATTGAAGTTTGTTAATAGAGGATGCTGGGCAGCCAGCAAACAGAGCACTACAGTAGTCCAGCCTAGAAGTCATAAAAGCATGGACTAGCTTTTCTGCATCTGACATGGATAGTTAGTTGAAATATATAACTGAGTATCATCTGCGTAGCAGTGAAAGCTGATCCCATGTCTTCCAAGAATAAGCACAACCCTGTTAAACCATGTGGCACAAACTATATTTTCCGTCCTTAAAATAACAATAGTGGATTCAGACACGCCCTTAATGCTTTTGCGCCATACTCTTTAGACTCTGCGCCTACATCGTTAAAATTGAACCCTTTATGTGTGTTGCATGATTTCCATTCGTACTCCAAGCATTGACCACCTTCTTAATCAGTTTTCAGTTCAGATCTCAAGCCTTGGCAAATAACTGAGAAAGCACCAATCTGAAGCCCCATTTTTATGATGTCATGTAGACTTCTTACAAAGTATTTTACAGTATTTTAAAATACACAATACAAGACACTAAAGTATTTTGATACAAAATACTAACCTATTTTCATAAACCCCATAAAATACAAATTACAAAATACTATTTTGTATTTAAAATACATATTTTAAATACATGTATCATAAATACTGCCCATGCCAGAGTACAATTATAAAAGAAGATGGCTCAATCCTGTTAAATCAGGTTTATTTTGTACCTTAACATAACGAATATCCATACAGCAGTGGATATTAACATGTATCCTGTCACATTTGCAGTGCAAAAACAGTGCAAAGCTAAACGTGTGTGTGTGCGTGCGCGTGCACGCGAGTGATTTTTATAATGGCAATGTGTGTGACTCATCATTGCAGAAAGGCCTGAATTAACTCCACAACAAATATAACAAATAACCATTGGGAAAGTTCTTACTGTAGTAAGGAATCTGCTTCATTCTTGTCTGTCACGGTGCTGTTTGTCTACTTGAAGGCTACAGCTCTGACACGCATGTGGGAACAGCGGGCAGGGAAATCTAGCTCATTCGCAAACAGCTATAACAGCTCAAATTTCCCAGATTTAAAAAGGTATAATAAATAATCTGATGGGTATTTTGAGCTTTACAGACACATTCTGGAGACACAAAAGACTTATATTAAATCTTAAAAAAGAATTAGAATAGGTGCCCTTTAAGTCTACCATCCAGGTACTGACCAGACTCAACCCTGCTTAGCTTTATGGACAACCACGTGAGTTGCAGAGCAATAGCTGTTAGTTGAAACAAAGCCCTCTCCTTATTATTACAGAAGTTAAATGTGACCCTGGACCACAAAAACATATGTTCTGAAAAATCTTATGTTGCACAGGTGTATTTTCAGCAATAGCTAAAAGGTTATTATGAGTCAAAATAATTAATTTTTCTTTCATGCCAAAAATAATCAGGATATGTATTTAACATCATATTCCATGAAGATATTATGTAAGTTTCCTACTGAAGACTTGATTTAGTATTATGCATTGCTATAGCAAGTAATTTGGATGACTTTAAATGCAATTTTCTCAGTATTTACATTTGTAAGATTCCATATTTTCAAATAGTTTTATCTCTTCCAAAGATTGTTCTATCCCAACAAACCATCATTTATAATACTTGAAATTTTGGTCATCTTACTGGTCTGTTGTTTGAGTATAATTTAGGAAATGGACAGTATTTCTTTGTGTTTGTATGTTATAACATTTACAACATCAATTAAAAACATGCATTCAAGCTGAACTGTTAGAAAAGGGAATAAGCTTTGTCTAGCTGGCTAGTTCATATAAAGCACGTTCAGACTTTCCTCACTGTAAAGAGACAAACAACACATTGACATTTAAGCAGGGAAGCATCGACTGGCAAAGATTTCAGACATGACCTCATGCCAGCCTGTGAATGTGGATGAATGATGGCATATGAGGTCACTGAGGAGGTCTCATTTAGGACTGTCTTTTTAATAAAAACACAGTTGCAGGTTCAGATACCTAATAGTGTAAATGTTTGCAGAATTCATTAATGAATAAGACATGAGGCACAGTGTTTGTTATTGTAAAGGAGATTTTGAGAAGCAACAGCTGCCACTTCATAATGCTGTCATCTTATGTAAGCCATGTAAATCCTGTCCAATAATATCTGAATGCTAATATCCTTTCTCTGTGAAGCTTAGAGTCTTCTGATACTGTACACCAATGGATTGATTCTCCCTCACTGTTTACACATTATAACATTAACATAATTATTACCATTACTTTTTAATATTAATGTAAATTAAAGAAACATTATTTGGCTTTTTTTTTAATAAAATGACCAGCATACATTCTCAAAAACTAATTTTTTACACATTTTATCAGGAAATTTACTGAATTTAATAGGTGTGTGTTTACAGATTTTAGCCTATGAAGGTATAAAAATACATCTTCCAAATAAGCAATACACAGTGAACGTGTTATTCACATAGAAATCACTTTCTTGGAAAGGGCACTAATTACTGTATAACTACAGGTTAACTATGTTTACAGTAGAGGAAATGAATATTCAACATGTCACCATACTTCTTAGAAAACATATTTCTAAAGGTGCACTTGGCTTATAATTTTTATCATATGTTGGTTACAACCAAAGAAATCTGTATATGCAAATCTAATTAGTTTACAAATTAAGTTCTGTGTAATAAAATGAAATTACCCAGGAAAAAAGTATTGAACACATAAAGAAAGGGAGGTGCAGAAAGTCAGTAAAAGCCCAGACAGCTGCTGAAATCTCTCAGTAGTTCTTCAGCAACCCTCTGCCCTTCCTCATTGTAAATTTAATATTAGCTGCTTCAGTCCAACATCTACATTAGCAGGATGGTGAAGATTAAACCAGAGTGGACATTTCAGCACGACAAAGATCCAAAACACAGCCAAGGAAATGGCTTTATCAAATGGTTTCAGAGAAAGAAAATCAAGCTGTAGAATGGCCCAGCCAATCACCTGACTTGAATCCAATAGAGAATCCAAATTAAAGATCAGATTTGATAGACAAGACTCTGAAAACCATCAAGATTTTTACACTCTTTTGAAGTCTGTGTAAAACTCACAACTGAGCAATGCATGCGACTTCATTCTTCATTTGAGAGGCGTCTTTAAACTGCCATCACCAAAAAAAGCCTTTTATGTGAAGTATTGAATACATATCAGTAGTTCAGTACTTTCTCCTTGTGTCATTCTAATGTTATTACACATAACTCATTTTTCAGATCTTTTTTTGTTTTGTTTTATTTTTTATTTATTTATTTATTTCTGTTTATAACAGAACACCCCACACCCCACCCCCCGTCCACCGTCCATCCATATATACTGTCCACCCTTTCTGATTTAACATGGACATTTTGTAAAGCTGCTTAGGAACGATGATTATTGGGAAAAGCGCTATACAAATAAACTTGAATTGAAATATCAAAATAAAGAATATTATACATGTATGATAATTAAAAAATAAAATATACAACTGATTTTTATAATGGGCTACATATTTTTACATCAACCATCATGGTAATTCCACCAAATATTAATTTCTTTATGCTTGTAAACCATAATCTAAACACTGATATAGTATTGTGTAAAAATTTACATAAATATGTCTAAAAACGTGACTTTTTATTCTATGCAAATAAATGCTCTAAATGCTAGTTTTCTTTAATTTTTGGAAAACAAACCTATGCTTTGCTATAAAAGTGAAATTACCAAACCTACAAACAGGAGGCTGTGAAAATGCTCTCTTTAGAAGAGAATTCAGATTCACTTCAAATATATTTGATTTTAAGTGTTGGATGTTTCAGAAGCCCAGATGCTCCTCATCGTGTTCGGCCACGTGTGTGTGCGCGCGCGCGCGTTGAGCTGTAGAAGCACATGCTCGCTCATGCTGGAGGGACTGAACCATTCTGGACCACAGAACGGGTGACAACGGTCTACGTGTTTACGTGTATTTACGGATTTTATACGCTGACAGCCTGATTCTTGCTTAAATTAAGTGAACATATAAGGAAAGCGAGTATTAATCTAAAATTATAAATCAATTTATTGATGTACCACACCATGTAGCCCATGCTGAGTGTTGCTGGAAGGGGCAAACAGATGATGTAATTTCCCCCAACCCCATGTTATTTTTGGATAAATACACAATTTTACGATTACTGTGTTTTGATTTATTTAAATGTTATTGTAGTAATGTCCTTTTTATTTTAATATAAACAAAACATTATTTGCCTTAGTGGCACAACAGTGAGACGCAAGAAATAACAAGAAAATAATGATGATGGTGATAATAAATAATGAAGAAATATATTAATAAATGTATTTAAAAACCAATAAACAAACATAAAGTACACATAACATACTTGTAGGGGCGAAATAATATAGTGATTAAATAAAATATTTACAGAACGTCAAAGGGCAAACTGTTATCAGAACTTTGCCTTATTTACTGATAGTAAACTATTTTTGACTAAATTTACACCTAGTCCTTCAGATGGGATACACATTTCACCTTCTCTAAAGTAAATAAAAAAGGAAAATGGACTTCAGTTAAATATTTTCAATCCAAAATCTAGATAAATCAATTTAATTATTTAAAAACACTTCTGCACGTGAATATTATTGCTTTTTAGAATTTGCTTCTATTGCTCTTATTTGTATGTCACTTTGAATAGTGTCTGCTAAATGCAAAAAAAAATAACTGTTTCAGTATCACATTACAAAAACACTCGTACACACATTTTCAAATAAGCCTATATGGAATTAACGTAAATAAAATATATGTATTTAAAAACACACAGTGTCTTATGTTTGCTTCAGCATCGAATTTAACAACACAACTCAAGCCACAAGAGGCGTTTACTTGAAACGTGTCTCTCGTGTGTCCTCGCGGGTCATTGATCCCCCCCACCGAACAGGAAAGTGGGACGATCCAGACAAGTTCTCTCAGTTCATTCAAGATTTATTCAGTTCAGACCAGATGCAGGACGGTCGCTGAATCGCCGCATGAAAACAAAACACAGATGTCAACGATATTTAAGCGCTGCTGAACTTCCTCAAGCCCTGGAGCTATGAACGCGGAAGATATTTGCCAACGCACGCACTCAACGTGAGGAGGCGCGATGAACGCAAAGGACCGAGAGCGGCGCCGGACGCGCAACGCTGGCAAACGAGCCGAAAGCGCGAGTGTCCTGCGCTCGCTCAGCGTCGACAACATAGACGAGGAGAATGAGACAATGGCAGGCGAGCTGGACGTGGGCAAACATGGCAGCCTGGAGAGGCGGATCATTGCGCCGCGGTACAGCTTGCTCCGTGAAGTTGGCAGGGGCAGCTATGGCGTTGTGTACGAAGCCATTGCTCGTAAATCAGGTGCTAAAGTGGCTGTGAAAAAGCTGCGCTGTGACGCGCCCGAGAATGTGGAGCTGGCGCTGGCCGAGTTTTGGGCTCTGACCAGCCTGGAAAAGCGCCACGAGAACGTGGTCCAGCTGGAGGAGTGTGTGCTCCAAAAGAACGGGATGGCCCAGAAAATGAACCATGGCAATAAGCGTTCAAAGCAGTATTTGAGGCTGGTGGAGACCTCGCTGAAAGGTGAGGGGTGTTAGTTCATTCAAGCAATTGTTCTAAAAGGTCAACAGTGGATGTAGGTTTTGTCATGCTCAAACAGTGGTTATTGTTAGTGACAGCTCTCTCGTTTGGTCGAAATGACACATTTGGGCATTTAAAATTGAAATAACGTCGATGTATGTTGATTTTTGCATTGTTATATGAGGTAAAACGAGCAAGGATCCATTGTTTGGCAGTGACTCACTGATGACACTGGACGCTTGTATTGCGCATGTCTATGTTCTACATTTAAGATTGTTTACTTTTTATGTAAGAAAGGCAAAAGTCGGTCAGATTTGCCCTCCTCCCCCAGCCTCCTCTCGGTTATGAAACTGAGGTTGGAAGTGGGGGAGGTGCTGGTCTTGGGGTCAAACCTTGTCGACTTGTTAAAACAATGAAGGAACTTGCATGACAACTGTTCACGTTATTTACACCTGAAAAGGAGACGGTGGGGATTTTGATACAAGCCAATCCAGCCTCGTTAATCTTAATGTGCTGGGATGTCGTCTTTGTTTGTCTGTTTTCATATGTATGCCTGAGTCATCAACATCATGTAGCTCTGTGTACTGAATGATATGCAAAGTGATGCTAGAGGTATTTGCTTGAGAGATGTTGATCAAATCTATATTTAATCTATGTGGAACTGAAAGTAGAAAAAGGATGCTTTAATGTTGTGTGGGTATTACACTGTGAATGGTCTCCAGATTAAAAAAATAGGCTAGACAGACATGTTTAAATGAAATAGTGGTTGTAGTTATTTTGTGTCTATTATATCTATATCAAATATATATTTTGAGAAATATATATTAAAGTTTCCTTTAACATTAAGGGTATGTTAGCACAACAATGTACTAAAATGGATGACAACACTGTCACAGCAATTCTTGTCCACGCATATCCACAATCAAATGACACAAAATAGCTGTAAGGCCGCCATATGTTCATGTCAACACTGGAAATATTGAAACACTACACATTCTGCACACATACTGACCGTACTGTGGCCTGCCATTGTTGTTCAGGTTGTCAAGAACTTGCACATACCTATTGACTGAACTTGTAATACATATCATATGTACCTGACCTCAGCATTATCACGAAATCACATTTTTATAGTTTGAACTGAGACAATAATAGCTTTGTTTTCAATAAAATTACACTTTAAAATGTGTTTTTAAAAAATTATGTTTTTGGCCTCCAAAATGCTTTTGTTGTGTAAATGGAAATAGTTTTTTCCCCCCTTTTTTTATCTGAAAATGGTGGCGGAAATGGACCTTAATCGAAGTGAAATTGGAAGAAATTTAACGCAAAATTACAATGCATCTTGACTTGAGGATGATTTCGACAAATCAATAATCATACAATTTTGATTTACTAGTTTTACGCTGCGCTTAAGAAGCCAAATCAGTCTCTAAAACAATATTTACTAACTATAATTTATACATCCACAACACAATTTACATTTACAAAATCCAATTTGTCAGTTTAAAAAAGCAATTCAAAAATAAACAAATCCAACTCAATAATTTAAAACACGATTCAAAAATGCACAAATCCAATTCGAGAATTCAAAACACGATTAAAAAATACACTAATTCAATTTGAAAATTCCAAACATAATTAATTAATTAATACACAAATCCAGCTCATTTGGCAAAAATATTTATGATTTTTTCTTGTTGTATTTATAGATTGTGTTTACAAATTGGATTTTGTGAATGTGTATTGTTCTGTGCATGTATAAATTGAATTTTGTAAATGTATTATTTTTGAGATTGATCTGGCTCCATATGCGCTTGACATGGTAAAGTGAGGTGAATCGCAGACAAGCTGCAATTTTATTTTGGTGACTATTAAAAATCTGAATTTCATATTGTTTTCAGATGTCAGAGGTGACATTCAGTGTAATTTTGTGAGCTAACAAAAAGAGATGTGATGGTTTGATTTGTGTATTTGTTTTGAGTATTTTTCCAATGTAAATGACAACATCACAGTCATTAGAAAGTTGAGGTTTTCCAATAACACCTTCTTTACATTTTGGTAATACCACTGAGACTCACAATATGGTTTTTATTTACAGCAGCATTTGCAGATTCAGGTAATGCTTGCTCATCCAGGGAAGGGATAAAAATACCCCCTCTGAAAGCACACTGGAGTGTTTATTAATTATACTAAGGCATTTTGGCTTTTATCAGGGAATACAAGTCAGTATTTGCTGTTCATATGGGAGCTAGTCTGGTCCTGTGGGAAGAAACCGTAAACGGCCTCAAACTGGTTCCACAGCAATCCAGCCAAAGAAAGTGATGACAAAGCAGTTCTTCTTTTGAATCTATTGCATTTGCTTCTGCTCCTGTCTGGTGTTTATATTCTCTCACTTTAATATATTGTTTTGACACTCAAATATGTGCAGTGTGTGATGTTTTGAGTTCCTAGTTGGAAAAAGCAAGTTGGTTTACTTAACGGCCAAATCTGTAACTCCCCTTGCTGCTATTTCCAGGCATGCATGTGCAACTCTTTCTGCTTGAATAGGGAAAGACCAAAACCAAGTAACAGTTTTTGGAGTTGCATTTTACTAATGTTTTTTTTTTTAAATATGCAGTAACAATACATTTTGATAACAGTGGCAGGCAAATTGGTGCATTTAACTGTAAATTTGGACTACAGATGTATTAAAATAGGATGCAGTTACTTTCCTTAAATTTCAGTCATTACCTTTGATTTATTTATTTGTTTTAGCTAGGCTTGTGAATGTTTAGGGAAATCTTATTTTAGAGAGCATGTTGTTTCACCGATATATTCAACACAGAGTATGTTTACATGGACACTAATAATCTGATTTTAATAGGATTAAGACAATACTCTGATTAAGAATTGACCATGTAAACAGCAATTTTTGATTAATCTAATTAAGATCGTATTTGTTTGCTAAACATAAATCAGGTTAAGGCATTTGGAGTGATTTTAGTTGCATTATTGAAATGCAGTACAGACATGTAAACACCTTAATCAAACTATTACTGTTGTGTAGGAGTTTCGCCGCATTTTTTGACAGGATAGTCTATGTAGTCACAGCTGTTTAATGCCACAACCCGGTGGCATTATAGCACCGGTACCTTTGTAACCGGTATGTACCGGACCGAATGAGCATATGAATTTCGGTGCCACTGGTGCTGCGACAAAGATGTAATCAAGGGTGCATCAAAGACGCACATAGGTACGAGTTGTCACACCATCTCTAAACATTTCATTCTAAACAAATTTGAAGAATACCGACGGGCACATGCAACGCACGCGGTACAGCGCATTCTCTTCAGATCAACACGCATGATCGCGTTCATCAAATTTGCTTAAACTAAGCGTTCTAAAGCATATTTTACATGCAAGGATTTTGACACAGCAACGTGAAGCAGATGCTTCTCAAAGTTGCGTTTAACGGGGAAAATATGTCAAACTTTATGAAACATTTGAGGGCTCATGGAATCAACTTAAAGGCAGAGGAATGCACTGTCTCTGAAAGCTTGCGACACCATCTGGCACTTTCAATGAGTACATACATGCACATTATTGCTCTGATTTTAATATAATTAAGACAGTACTCTGATTATGCTCGCATCAAATACCTGTTTGTCATGGGGGCATGAATGAAATGTTCATGAATGAAAAATTAAAAATGAAACACCTGAAATTACATGAAACTCTGGAGGAAACATGGATAGCGTGGTGACGTAATGACGTTACTCGATCTATGTACTATAACATGTAAGGCGGGATCACAAAAGAAACATTCAAAAAGCAACTCCTGTGCACACCTTAATCATATTATTGTCTTATTCCGATGAAAGCAAATCATTAGATTACTGATAACCATGTAAGCATAGTCACAAGCCCCAACCCTAGAAAAAAGGAGTTCAGTATTTTGATGACAGCCTTTCCACAGGTTAGTAGTAAGCTAATGTAATTTCATAATGCAAATATTAAATTCAAGCTAACCAACAAATGATCAAAACAAATATATAAATGTTATTCCAATATATAAAATATGAATTGATGTTTACTTTAAACTTTAATTATATTGTTCTATTAAAATTATTTTTTAAAAGATTTTGTCAAATAAAAGATTTTTCTAGAGCCATCCACCATCATTTTGTGCCTCAGAAGTATCGGTTCAGGCACCGTTTTGGCACCAGTACCATTTTAAAAGTATCGATTTAGCACCGGTATCGAAATGACCCCAAACGATACCCAACCCTTTCAACGTCTACCGAGTCAGTGAAGGATCACAGACATCTGCTTGGCAAAATGCGGAGGTTTATTCCCATACGGCAACGGGTATCAAAATCTCTTCCAGCAGTTCATACTCTCATCCAATATCTCATTTGTCACGTGGGGCATGGGTGTAATGTTCCTTTATAAAATGAAAGTGCCAAACTGCAGTTAAAGTCGACAAAATAAAAAGCAAACACCCAAAATTACATGAAACTCCAGAGGAAATGTGGATCGCGCGGTGGTGCAATGACATGAATTGAATTATAACGTGCTATAACGTGTAAAACGGAATCATGAAAGGAACATTTAAAAAACTATTCAAGTAAACACCTTAATCATATTATTGTCTTACTCGGATTAAGGCAAATACTTTGATTACTGATGTCCATGTAAGCGTAGTCACTGAAATGTGGATTGTTGTTAAAAAAATATGTAATTTTCAATCAAAGTGTTGACTTGTACCAATGTAAAATCTTCAAAAGCCATAATACTGAAGTGTTTTCCTCTCTGAATCTCTGTTCATTATTTCCAGGTGAGCGAGTGCTGTCGTGTCCTGATGAGCCCTGCTACCTGTGGTTTGTCATGGAGTTTTGTGAAGGAGGAGATCTGAATCAGTTCATCCTGTCCCGCAGGCCTGATCCCCACACCAATGCCAGCTTCATGATGCAGCTGAGCAGCGCTGTGGCGTTCCTTCACCAAAACAACATTGTTCATAGAGACCTCAAACCAGATAACATCCTCATCTCGGAGAGTTCTGGAGCGCCTGTGTTGAAGGTGGCAGATTTCGGACTGAGCAAAGTGTGTGCTGGTCTGAGTGCTGGAGTGCGGGATGCAGAAGAGGGACTTGACAAAAACAAGAACGGTGTTGTTAACATCAATAAGTTCTGGCTCTCGTCGGCATGTGGATCAGACTTTTACATGGCACCAGAGGTTTGGGAAGGACATTACACAGCCAAAGCGGACATTTTTGCTCTGGGCATTATCATCTGGGCCATGATCGAGAGAATCACATTCATTGATGCCGAGTCCAAACGGGAACTACTTGGGACGTATGTGCGGCAGGGGTCTGACATTGTCCCAGTTGGGGAGGCGCTTCTGGAGAACCCAAAGATGGTGTTGAGTATTCCCCAGCGCAGGCGCTCGCACATGTCCGAGGCACTCCGAAAACTTTTGAAGGACATGCTGGCTGTCAATCCTCAGGACCGACCAGACGCTCTGGAGCTGCACAACAGGATGGGACAAGTCACTTGCGCGGCATGAACTTTGACCTCTGACCTAAACGCATTGCACACACAGGTATGTCTTTGCCAAAGGAGTTACCTTAAACAGATTTTGTTGTTTTTGGATTTGTTTGTCGAGTTCGGACTGCATGATTTTAGCCCCGGTTTTGACTCGCTGACAGCTTTTGAAAAATCTCAGACAAATGCCAGAAATCAAAGGCAAATCAGGGCTTGTTCATGCGAGTAACAATCACACAGTGTGAACCATCAAAGACACGATCTTAGAGAAATGCAGATGAGTTGCTGACACCCGTCAGATATTTGGCATGCTAAAACCTGTCAGTGATTCAACATCATGCTGTGTGAAATGTGTTCTGATTGAAAATAACATCAGCGATTACCTACAACCAACGAGAGAGCAGCATCCACTAGTATTGGTATCTGTACGCCAGCGGGAGGTTGGGGAAGAAGTTAAAAGTGCTTCTTTTCAGTGTATTTAGACCTAACAAATGGAGGAAAAACTAGTGCAAATTTTGCAGGGCATTCGTGTCTGTTTGACGTGTCATCTGAGCAATACCACAACCGGGTCAAAAAAGAAAAAAGTTAAGGAGAAATTACTAATTACTTTGCCAGCTGAGCAAAATAAGTACATTTTCTACCCCACTAAAGGCTTCCCATTATGTAGTTAATAATAAAAGGTATTCTACGTGACCTTGCGTTGTTTCAATGCCACTTCCCGTGTGTTTGGTTGTGAGATGTAGTTTGCGGACCGAGACAAAGTTGTCAGAAATTATTCCTGTTCAAAAGTCATGCAGTGTGAAACCTCCTGTCGCCGATCCATCTTGCAGTGTAAACACAGCAGCGACGAAACGCTACCCCAGATAGTCATCTAGTGTGAAAACATCTGTAACACAACTACTTCATGCAGTCTGAACTGGGCATAAGGCTGAGCTATACTTATTCGTTGAGTGATTGCCATAACCCACAGCACCTGCCTTGTGCGTACTCATGCATTTATACTTCTGCATTCTGTTTGTGTTGCTCAGACAATAACGCCTCCGTAATGCTAGCTGGCAGCGGGTTTTTATGTTCCTCAGTGTCAAGCTTCTTTGCGGCTGTTTTGTTTACATGGGAAATACCTGTAATGCTACCTTACTCTACAGGTAGCTGAAACTCGCTCATTCAGAGGCAGGAACTGGCGGATGTATAACAACTTTAATCATAAATTAACCTAAAACAAAAGTTTCCATATGGAGCTCCGCCACGGAACACAACATTTGTCAAACATTTGCTCAAACAGGCTCGCTCCTCTCCCGCAGGTTTGGCCCTGTTTGCACTATTCCAATGCGTAGTTAATTTTTTTGAGAGGTGCATGTAAGGCTCGGCGTCAGCCACAGCTAAGGGTATGCGACTGTGTGAAGACTGTGCCAGACCATTCACGTGCACTTGACGCAGAAATGTAAGGGTGCACTCACTATGCTATCTGAACCATGCCCAGGTGCGTTTCCCAGTTCGTTTGACAAGTGTGAGTGCTTCGATTTGGGCCCAGGCGTGGTATGCTTGTAGTGTGAATGTAAAGCGTGCCTAAGTGTAAAACTGAAGACGCGATGTTACTTTTAATGGACTTTCATAAGGATTAAATAATCATTCTTACTTTTCAATGAACGCGAACTTTCATTGTTTATTAAAGAAGCAAACCCCTTGCTGCACATCAGCTGCATATTCAGCAAACCTTCTAATACGTGCAGCACGAGGACTTTTATGATCATTTATGAGCGTCAAAAGTTGTGGATCTGTTCCACAAAATATTTGACTGCAAGTCACTGCATCTCAAATGACGAAAACGATATAACTAATGCAATCTCCACTGTGCTGAGCGAGAGCGATTCGCTTCCTGTTAAACTGTCGCATAATCAATGATGTAAGCGTGAACAAGTTTGGAAGGCAAAATGCAGTGTGAGTGCAGGCTGTCGGGGTAGAGGGTTGGGGGGACAATCGTGCTTCGGCGTGGTTCAAAGCAACTGTACCTAGTGTGAGTATGCCCTAAATCAGCTTTTAGAAGTCTTTTGTTGCCAGAATAGCTAGGGGTGGGATAACGCATCGATTCATCTATGGATTGTGATTCTAAATAGATTCTCAAAAGTTCACTATCGAAGCTGTATTCAAATTAGATTGTGATGGTGATGTGCTGCGCATGTGTGAGCTAGAAACAGAAAAATAAGCATTGACAGGCGCATGTATGCTGCTCAATAGGGTTAGACAGATAGACGATGCCATCGTCCATCAGCGATGGCCGAAAGCCATCATGATGTTGAACCGGCATCGCGATGCTATACCCCGCCCCCTTCGCAGCAGCAACCCACTCGCAAAAAATACACACTGAGGCCCTGTTTACACTAATACGTCTTAGTTTTAAAATGGCATTTTAGAACGAAAATGATCCACGTCCACACTGGCGTTTCACCTAGCATTTCTGAAAAGCCCTCCTTCCCTTCTTTCCCTCCTTCCGCTGAAAACGCACATCACGTGACCACACAGACACACACACACTATCATGCGCTGCAGCGTCTGAGTTTCAGCAGTCAGCCCAGAGAGCAGTGCACGTCGGATAGTTTATCAAGGATGTACCGCTGGATCGAGTCTCACTATAGTTGTTAAAGGTGACATTTAATTAATCTTGTCTCCTATCCAATGACTCTTCGGTCTTTTGAATCTATCAGGTAAAATGTCACAGCATCAGTACACTGCTTCAATCTTTTGCTTTCACGCTTGTACTTAGTAATTTTAGCGAAAACCTCAGATACTGTTGGTTGTGCACCTTTTTGTTTGTCGACGCCATTATAACGACACCGATCACTCTGCCTATTCATGCCAGAGTCCCGTGGAAAAAGTGATTGACTAGTGGTAATTTGTGTGTAACTTATCTTTATTTGGTTATGGTTATTGGTTATTATTAAACACTGAAAACTGAACTACACTGTTTCAATTTACTCTAATCTTCTATGTGAAGCTGCTTTGACACAGTCTACATTGTAAAAGTGCTATACAAATAAAGCTGAATTTAATTTAATTTAATTGAAATATGGGTAAAACAAAGACCATGCGGGCCAGGTAGTTGAAACGGTAGGCTACAAATAGTTAATTTGTTATGAATTAATTAATTATTCATAAATAATTAATTCACCGCCGCCCACGAGGACGATGCCATCGTCCATCACGATGTTTCAAATTAGACATTGTATGATGCCAAATTGGTCGACATCGCCCAACCCTCCTGCTCAATTTGCTTAATTTTGGACAAAAATTTACAAATGTAATAATTTTAAGATGCTGCACTCCTCATCTAGTGTCCGCCGTTCAAATTCCTCAATACAACAGAATCGTATATCACTCACGGCTTGTGTTCTGCAAATGCAGTCTTGCAATGAATGAAGCATTGTGTAGTGTACTACTGTGCTTTAAAGCTGTTTCTCTGCGACTCTGAACCAAAAGCATTTTTTTCAGTCAGTGATAAAAATGTGTATCTTGCGGTTTTATTTAGTCATATTTCTGAATTATTTTTAGTATTTTTTTTATTTAGACGTTAATAAAATACAATTTATAGGGTAATTTAATAAATAACAATTAATTCTTGGTACAACTACTGTGTTTACAGTACTGTGATGGTTGGGTTTAGGTAGGTTGAGGTAGGGGTAGACGTTAATAAAATACAATAAATGGGAAATTTCATAAATAATATAAATAATTTTAGTTAACTTCCGGCCACAACCATATCTGATCTAGCAACAACCTTAATTTCCAAATGAAAGTTGTAGGGGAGCTGCACATGTTCTGTGCACCTCTGGTTTGTGTTTATGGTATGTTTATTTGCACATCCATGAATGTCAGAGATGGTGTAAAGTCTGTCATAGATGTGTAAAACAAGTTATGGCAAACGTCTCGAACAATCTGATGACAGGTCAACATAAACGGTAAATAAATGGCTTTCCATTGATTTGTTACATAAGGAAGTATCATTCAAAACAGAAGCAGACAGAACTCTTTGCCTCTTGCTCTACACAAAAACTGGACATTGCTGTAGACGTTTCTAATAACAATACATTATGCTAAATATTTATCCATTTAAGACCACTATTATTAGGAGTGCTGGTTCCATTGATGATTGATCTATTTACTGACTGATAGTCGGCTCAGCGTCAGCTAGAATTTCAGTACTGTTTCTTTTTGATTTTTGCTGTATTCATCTGCCATCTGTATTTTCACACAACCTTCCCGAGGGTGTTAATTATTTCGATGACACGCATGGGTGGTGAAGTGGAGAAAAATATGACATGAGACTCTAGGTTTTGAATCCAAGTAAAACCTTCATACATCATAAGTTATGCAAGTTTTGAAAACACCTTCATTGTCTTTCCTACAGCAATGAAGTCATTCATCACTGTTTCAAATTACAGTTTCACACTTATGACAGCGCAGTCAAGGCTCGAATCAGGGTTTTTTAAATGGCATGAGCTTCTGTAGTATGCTTTAAGAGCCTCTTTTGTTTTTTTAAAAGTGCATGCTGGGATAGCTGTTACACAACCGCACCCATTCACCAGCACCCCTCCTCTTACTCACTCTCCCATCTCTCTCTCTCTCTCTCTCTCTCTCTCTCTCTCTCTCTTTCTCTCTATCTCTCTCTCTATCTCTCTCGCTCTCTCTCTCTCGCTCTCTCTCTTTCTCGCTCTCTCTCTCTGTCTCTCTCTTTTTTCCATGCATTTTGCCCTGAGGCACAGCACTCACCAGGCAGACCAGGTGACTGGGAGTTGTTCCTTGTGCACAACTGGAAAGATTGTTTGTTTTGACATGCCACAAACAACTGACAGTTCCTTGCAGAGGACACCGTGAAGTTTGTAATTTGTTGCATTAGGGACGCACAACGTGTTGTTACAATATCAGTCATTGTTCAGTTTTAAGGCCTGATCACTTTGCCCAGACAGGCAGAAACAATAAGGTTTTGTGGAATCAGTGTTTACTCCTGTCCTTTGCCAGCATCTGTTTGTGCACTGTGAATTGGGCTATAGAGATTGTTTTTCATATATTTAATTAAAAGTGCCAAGTTCCCATTTCTGCCTATTGATAACCTTTGTGTCAAGTGTCCGATAGATAGATAGATAGATAGATAGATAGATAGATAGATAGATAGATAGATAGATAGATAGATAGATAGATAGATAGATAGATAGATAGATAGATAGATAGATAGATAGATAAAAGTGATTTGAGTTCAATAAATTGAATTTTATTATTTTTGTATGGATAATTATTAATTCAATTCAATTCACCTTTATTTGTATAGCGCTTATACAATGTAGATTGTGTTAAAGCAGCTTCACATAAAAGGTCACAGTAAATTGGAACAGTGTAGTTCAGTTTTTAGTGTTTAAGTTCAGTTCAGTTTAGCTCAGTTCAGTGTGGTTTAATAATCACTACTGAGAGTCCAAATACTGAAGAGCAAATCCAACGATGCACAGCTCTATAGATCCCGAACCATGCAAGCTAGTGGCGACAGCGGAGAGGGAAAAAACTTCACTAAATGGCGGAAGTGAAGAAAAAAAACCTTGAGAGAAACCAGACTCAGTTGGGCACCACCATTTTAATTTTCCGCTGGCCAAACGTCTTGTGCAGAGCTGCAGTCTCAGTGGCGGAGGCTGGAAGCTGGCCTCAATTACTACTACCATAAACTAGAGCACCATAATACTTGAACATTGCATTAATATTAAAAGCTATAAGACTGCTTCTTATCACAAGGAATAAAAGAAAAAGCTTCTTGGGATCACCATGAGCTGTAATGCCTAGTGACTTTAATTATGCTGCAACTGAAACCGAATAAAAAGATTGATCTTGGGATTTTAGAATGTATTGATACATTGAAATAAAGATGTATAAAACTAGTTTCAAATGAAGTTATACAGTACACATGGACTAGTTAAATACTCTTCAGAGGCCGTTTATGCAACAACATTTTCAGCCAAAAATGGGAAACTTTGTGTTTTTC
Source organism: Danio aesculapii (assembly GCF_903798145.1). Taxonomy (NCBI): domain Eukaryota; kingdom Metazoa; phylum Chordata; class Actinopteri; order Cypriniformes; family Danionidae; genus Danio; species Danio aesculapii. The sequence goes on from NC_079440.1 coordinate 41,232,989, forward strand.
TGTTCGTTTACATGACAACAGTGTTGAAAATGCATTTCAAAGTGGAAGTTTTAGAAAATCCACCATTGTCGTGTCTTTGAATGTGATGACATCATGCGTGTGCATGTTTAGGTGTAGATTTAAGGCAAGTGCACAAAAACGCAACAATATTGTGGAGTTTGTGGTAGGAGTTGAGTTAATTTAGATTTTTGGAAGTTCATTTATCTTATTAAAGACGAGTCAACACTGAGACACTGGGGACATCAATAAAACACAAGATGCAAATGTTTTGCAACATGCCACAGTTTGCGATTTATTTGCAGGAAATATATACACATGCTGTTTGACGCATATGCTCATAACACATTACAAAATCAACACAACATTACCAATGATTTTAGTGCAAAACAATTGCACTTTCACAACACTTTCATTTCGTTAATAATACAAAAATAACACCCAGGATAATTTTATTGCAAAATAAATCCAGTCAACACATTGATCACTGCATGTACTACTAAGAATGTAATAACAGATATTTTAGTGCAGGACTAATGCATATGTCACTAGCACACACATTCATTTGAAGTTATTTCATAAAATCATAACGCACAAAAGACAAAGGCTATAATGTTAAACCTTATTACACTGTCAGAGACCTGCACAGAGGCATATTTTATGTGTATCTTATCTATCTTGGTTATCAGAAATCTCTTCACCGTGTTTACAGGGTTTGATATTACTCATGCTATGAAGTTTGTCACACCTCCGCGGCTGCGCACTTCATGGTTTCTGCACGCTCCACGGTTCATTCACAAAATATGTCACAGCATCTATGCTTCGCAGAGGACAACAGCCAATCAAATTACTTTTCCAGGGTTACATAAACATGATTGGCTAGCATCTGCTCTAGAGTATTTGCATGGAGCAAACTAACTGGCGTCTCTTTGACTTTGACGATTTAAAGTTAATGTGAATCTTTGACACTGACATAAGAAAAATAACATTTTAAACATGACTTTAAATAATCTGAGGACAGTTTCATTCAGTGAACCACCACTGTGTATAAAGCTGCCTTGTAGTTCAGGTCAAACCACATGATCTGCACAGCGCGACTAGTCAACATCAGTCAAAAAAAACATCTAGTATGTGGTAGTGTTGTTGTTGCTCAAGTGTTTGCTAATGCTTTATCAGCAATGTGTGGAGAGACGCATCTTCTAAACACAGCGAATTCTACATACATGTAACGGAGGCCAGCTAGCGAAGTGCTATGCAGGTAAACCTCACTACTCTGACCTTAAAAGCCCTAGCGACAGACGCTGGAGGTCATGGTCTTTAGCCTCCTTGTTAGTGCAACCAACTCCTATACGAAGAATCGCCGATTCGATCCCAGCTCTCAGCGGGTTGCATGGGAGTGAAGTTTAGGGGGTGGGTGTAATGAAGGCCAGCTAGCGAAGTGCTATGCAGGTAAGCCTCAATCCTCCGACCTCAAAAGGTGCTCTAGAGTCCATGATCTTTAGCCTCCTCGAATTGCCGATAACACTGTCATTTTCCTACAGATACTGTTTACTGTAACACCACATACTGGCCTGGCATACCTAATAAAGCATTTTTGGTAGTTTTCACAGATGTACAAATGCAGATAATTTTTTACTTTTTTTTTTTAACGCAAGGGAAAAGCTTTTTCATTTTAGTGACATTGTTGTCATGTAAATGTAACAAAAAATATCAGTATGAATGTGTGCTGTCAAACTCAAGTAGAATGTAATCCTTAGCACACCGTAAAAGTTAAATTCTCCTTACTATATTGTAAGTGTAAAATTATACTGCGACTTTGCTTTTTAAAAAATGTCATTTGAATGTTTTATTTTGTCAAGATCCTGTATAATTTGCACGTCAACCCTAAAGTAAAAATGATATGTAATGGCCAGGATATCACTCAATTGCAAGCCATTTGAAATGCTGTACTTTAGGGCTGAATGCCAGTTTGCAGTAGTGTTTGTGTGTTTGGTGAGAGCATGAATGCATTGTGAAGGCAGGCCTCATCATTTCCCCAGTCATTATGAGGAGGTTACAGCTGTCTGCCTCACCGCTCCTCTTTTGTTCACCATCCCCCCTCTATCATTGCTAACAGGCAGGAAAAGGATCCTGCATAGAGCCTCTTGGCTAATTTGCTCTCAGACAGTGGTGTGTATGTGCGAGACGTGAGAGAGGGTGGGTTTGCGCCTGAAACAGCGTGTGTTTTGTAGTTGGAGTGGCTGCGGTGGGGCATTTAGTAGCTTCTCCTGACTCAGCACATAGTTTGATCTGCAGGATATGAGGAGGAGGGGTGAGGGCTTTACTGTACATGGGTGAGCTCAAGCTGCAGTCCTGCTGACTAATGACAGATAGCCTGCACAGATTTGTTTTTTTTCTGTTTCTGTTGGGTCTGAATGCTTTCAAATCTGATTACCCAACAAGCAATCTGAGATGCAGACCCATTTAATATGGGCGTTATGCAACTGCACTTGCCTCATGACATCATTCAAGCCAGACTCTCTAAGTGTTAGAAAATAAACAGGACCTCTTTTCAGTTCAGTTTATTTCAGTAGTCCATTGTTTTGGAGACTTGTCATTCATTCATTTATATAAGTACATATATACGATTGGCTGTAAATGACTGAAATGCAGGATTCTATTTATTGGCTGGGGCCAGTTATACTCTGTGTTTGTGGCAAATTCGTCACACATTTAGTGTCATTCAAACCACATGCATTTCTTGTGCTCAGGTTAGTAGGAAGTAATAAACACTGTATGGACCCTGTAATTCTGAACACAGTTCATGCATATCCACTTGGTAAGTTGTGACGTATCGTATACTGTTTCCGGGTCCAAGCAGCAACTCGTTTGAATTGAGAAAATATTAGTTTATGGCCTTTTTTTCTTCCCATCACACATTAAAGTGAATTTTATATAAAATCATGGTGTACACAACAGTCTCTGGACCTGCTGCATCACTGACACCAATATTTGAACAATGTATAAAAATTAATCACTTTCTGGCCATCTGATATTAGGCATGGACATATATATTGCGATCGTTATTGATTATACATTATATATTATACAACGTTTTGTAAACGTTTATAATTACCATTTGATGAGTCTCCCCATACAGTTTAATAGAGAGCTTGGACCTGGAAGCCGCTTCACATGATGTCTCGCCTAACAAATGGATAATTCTTATCTATCTAACATCTAGCTGTTTTATCTGGGACCAGTGTAGTGCAAGGACAGGAACTCAGAACCACTGATGTAATGATCATTTAATTAGCACTAAATAGGCTGGCAGTGTCAAATAGCTTTGGTTTTTAGATTTAGTTTGATTACATGAACATTTAAGATGAGTTTTACAATATATTTTGAACCGTAAATAAGTAGGCCTGTCACCATAACTAAATCAGCTAAAATGTTGCTAACATTGGTTTTTATGTATGGGCGATTAGAGGGTGAACTTACTAGGCATGGGACGATAACCGTTTTCAAGGTGTAGCGCGGTTTTGGAAAAGTCAACGTTTTAAAACCGCTTAAATTTTCTGTAATACTGTTCCTAAGGTATGTGGTCACGCGCTTAACAGAAAGCGATTGGCTCTAACGCTTCGGTGCTGTTCACCAATGAGTGACACTGATAAACGGGAGCGGCGATCACAGCTGGTCCATGATAGACGCACAGTGGAGAAAACTCACTCTGCAGACACGTGCTCGTGTCTGTATCTAGAAGTATCGCTGTAACAGCTGAGAAAAGAGGACCTGTTACCTCTCACCAGCACGTCAAAGGGCCACAGTGAGAGAGAGAAATGGAGTTTATTTTCAGTTTCTCCATAACAGTGAAACAGGGCTTCTGCTGTAACTTCAGTTTTCGTGAAAGACTGTCCTGCAAACACACACGCAGTGAGTTTGTGTAGAGTTTCTGAATTTTTAAGTTGTTGTAGTGTTTTAATTACTCGCGCTCGCCTCCCTTGTCATAGTGAGCTACCACAATACAGTGATAAATGACGTCAGTATGTAATAACCGGTTATGATCTGTTACTGAACCGAAACCAAATTGTCCGTGTCTGCATTGCGGTGCACCAAAGAAACATTTCATTTTGACACCCCTATGGATGATATATATTGCATCATCAAAAATACATGAGGTCATGTTTGTGCTGTGTGATTAAGTCGATATTTTGATTATTGTGACATGGCTATTAATAAAAGAATGCTGCTATAAAAACACCTCCGTTCTATAGTGTTATTGCACTTTTTCATATACCAGAACTTTTAAAATACGAATGTGATTATTCACAAAAAAATAATTTATCCTGATTGTGTTTTACAAAGATTTCTGTCATCGCCAAGCCAAAATTAGTGAGTAAATTAATGAGTAAAAGCTCAAAATTAGCCAGTTGTTTCCTACAATTAAAGCTAACAAATGCTAATGTTGTTTTAATTGATGTTTTAACAAAATTGCAGAAAAATTAGTTGTGGGTTTCATAACTCTTAAGTGTTCTTTTAAAAGTCTTATCAGTTATTGTTAACTCTGTTTCCTTGTGGAGAAAATTAATACAGTCTTTACTTCCAGATCCTGAAAATTGCTCTTCGTTGTTTAATGTATGTCAAGTTTTTTTCCTCATTTAATAACTTGATTTTCTGTTTTTTCATTCTTTTTTAGGTTTACCTGTTCCACGAGAGACCAGAAGGGACTGCATTGCTTGGAAAGCTGTGAATCTTCCATTGCTGATTTAATGTGAAGAGTACAAAGTACTCAACTTGGACACCAATACAAAGTTTGCCACAAATAGATTTTTTTGTTTAGAGTAGTGATTTAAACAAATCATTCATCAAGCCCAGAAGTGTTCAGCCAAACTCAATCACTGGTTACATCACTAAGAGTGAAGTAATGCTAAAAAAATGTTGAGATACATTAAGTACAATCAAGCCAAAACTTGCAAGCTTTTTATTAGTCTTAGCAAGGGACGGGGACTTTAATATTCCTTTAGCAGAGCTTCCCTAGTTGCTCATCTTCTCAAAACAATCCTTTAAAAATAATAAAGTATTTCATTCGTTTTATTTTATCATTTAAGTTTTCTAAGCAGTGAAGCCTTCAATATAATTACACAGTACTAAGACACTCACAAAATACTTGACTACATTTTAGTGCCCAAGCATATAAAGAAATGCCATTACCATATTCTCATAGTCTTATTCTTGGGTCCAACCTATTGGTCCTCCAATGGGTTTTGTGACTAGTTCGTCTAACACCACGTGAATCAAAGGCAAACTTTTATATCTTGATTTTATTTTCTACTAACATACTCATGATCTTAAGCCCAGTATTGAGATTTTATTTTCTCCTTGAATGCAGATCGACCCTGGTGCCTTGAAGTCTAGTGATAGTTTTGTTTTGCAGCTTTATCTTTTAAATATGCAGTGCATTTTCAGAGCTTTTAAAGCTTTAACACTTTACATATTAGGTGTGTGCAGTTTAACCTTTTAGGTATGGAGCCAGATCAGTCTCAGAAATCATACATTAACAAAATATAATTCCTATATCCACAACACAATTCATATTTAAAATAACACAATTCAAATATACACATCCAATTCGTAAATTCGAAAACAATTCATAAATACATAAATCCAATTCATAAATTCAAAAAATGATTACAAAATACACAAGTCCAATTCATAAATTCAAAACACGATTCAAAAACACACAAATCTAATTCGTAAATTCAAAAACAATTCAAAAACACACAAATCCAATTTGTAAATTCAAAACACGATTCAAAAACACACAAATCCAATTCGTAAATTCAAAACACAATTCAAAAACACACAAATCCAATTCGTAAATTCAAAAACAATTAAAAAATACACACATCCAATTTGTAAATTCAAAAACAATTCAAAAACACACAAATCCATTTCGTAAGTTCGAAAACGACACAACTACACATTCAGTTCATAAATTTAAAAACGAATAAAAAATACATGAATCCAATTCGTAAAATAAAAAACTAATCAAAAATAGACAAATACAATTCGTAAATTAAACACTATTCAAAAATACACATCTAATTCAGAAAAACAATTCAAAAATTATCAAATCCAATTTGTCAATTCAAAAAACGTTTAAAAAATACACAAATCCAATTCGAAAATGACACAAAAATACACATCCAATTCATAAATTTAAAAAACGAATCAAAAATACATAAATCAAATTCGTAAATTCAAAAAAATAAAAAAATAAAAATAAAAAAAACACAAATCTAATTCGTAAATTCAAAAAACTATTCAAAAATACACATCCAATTCGTAAATAAAAAAAAGATTTAAAAACAGACAAATCTAATTCGTTAATAATAATAAAAAAAATTTAAAAACGGTTAAAAAAACACAAATCCAATTAGTAAATTCAAAACATGATTCATAAATACAGAAATCCAATTCATTTGGTGAAAATTTTTCTGATTTTTACTTGCGAATTCATGAACCGTTTGTTGTATTTATGAATTATGTTTTGAATTCACGAGTTGGATTTTGTTAATGTGAATTGTGCCGTGCAAGTATAAATTTTATTTTGTAACTGTATTATTTATGAGACCGATCTGGCTCTATATGTAGGTGCCAGTTTCTACATTGTGTGAGGTTCTTTCTTGCCCAAAAAGATCGAATGATTCAGCTGCCCTTTTTACAATGTCACGATCACACTGCACACACACACACACACACACACACACCTACAATTTTAATGGTTTAGTAGTTTTTGAACTTAGATATGGATTCAGTTTTCACTTAGAGCAGATAAAGATGGTGTTTTTTTAGAATAATAATAAATAAATTTCATTACATTTCTACTAATGCTTTTCCTGTTGAATTTTGGCTCTATAACCATTGTTTGCTCGATAGTTATTCTTTTTATTTTGTCATCTGATTACTTGAATGGGTTAATCTTGTTCTCAAAACACAATGGGAGCTCTAGTGAGTTCCTTCATCTGAATCCTAAACACTTCATAGACAAGGCAAGAGATTGGTGTGTGTGTGCGCGCAAGAGTGTGTGTTTGGCTGTATCCAGGTGTGTTTTTGCCCGACAGTTTGTGTGTGCTATAGTTCTACCTCAGCACTCTTGTGTTTTAGTAACTAATTCACTAAATTGACTAGCAGTGCTTTCAGTTGTTTCTGGAGAGACCAGTAGTTAACGGTTTTCAGATTTATTTATTTATACAGTATGTGTTTTGTCATTTTTGATTAATAAATCTATAGTACTTTTTAAAAATTCCCTTTTTGATTTCTGACTGCTTTCTGCTGTAGAAGAAACGTTATGCTTGTGAGATCACAAGGTATTAAGGTATTTCGAGTTGAGATATTCTGGACCATATGGTGGTTCTTCACATGGGAACAAAAATGTTCTGTTACTTTTTATAGGTTTGATTGTTTTTATTCTGTCAGGAAATGCTTTTTGTTTTCAATGCATTATTTAGGTTCGTTTTAAACTCACATTTCTTTTCCCGCACAGCATTGTAAATGATTGTATGTTTCATGAGGGTCAGTTAATTTTGGAGCGAGTTGAAGTCAATGTTTTTTATCTTTCAATAACGGCTCTTTTCAGTTCGAATGTTTTAGAAAGTGTAAACATTGAGATGTTTGTCATAGCAGTCAAGCGAACCGGAGTATTAGACTGCATTGCACTGAGGAGAGCAAAAGGAATATAAAAGAAACTCATTTCCTGTTGTATCATCTCTTTTTCATGCTTTTTATGCTTTTCTTTGTATTCCTCGTGGTCCAGTTTTGCCTGTAAACGCACTCGTCTATGCAACCTCTCCTTCTACACTGTGTGATGCTGCTCTGCTGAACTAGCCTCTAGCCTCTTAAGACCTTGACATTTTTGCTTTTTTGTGCTTATGACTTTTCGTGGACTTTTTTTGTGTGAAAGTTAACACTTTCCTTTGTGTTAAGCACACTAGAGCTCTTGGAAGCTTCACTCATTTTTTTGGGTGTCATATTTTATTGTGTTTTGTTCAATAAACCCTGTAAAAGCGTAAGCTGTTTGTGTTTTCAGTTTTTATGTTACTCCCTGAAGCAGTTTACTGACTAGTTGGAGTATATGTTTGTTTGTTTTTTACATTTGATCAAATCATATTAAAAGTTCAATGTTGAAGTTGCTAACATAGCATCATCCTGTCTAGGGCTTCACAATATTAGAAAAATCTAGCATTGCGCTTTTATTTTGCGATTATGTATTGCAATATGAATACAATTTCACCAGATAACTTCATATCTCTATTTGGAAAGAATTTACAATTATCGATTGGGATAATTCTACAGTGGGAATGCATCTACATTAAATCAAATAAACAATCAATAAATAAAACTATAATAACGTTTTGGGGTCCCAAAACATTTGTGATGTTGTCTGTGCTATTTGCAGGGCATTTCTGTATTTGCATGTGTTGTATTTTCATGCATAACAATTAGAGCTCAGATCGAGCCCAAAAAAATTAACCCCAACCCTACCTGAGCCTGTGCATCTTGTGTCCGAGCCTGACCCGGTTAACTGTAATTATGACCACATTAACTGTAATTATGAGCCCAATCCGAATTAAACTCAACTATTTTTTAATACATGGGCTGTTATAACGGACATCAGCTTAGCTAAAAATCGGCGTTGTTTGAACTACAGAGATTTGTTTCGATTTATTTCACCTTGCTTTCAGGGGTATTCTTGAAGAAGTGACAAAAGACAAACATTGAAGGCTGACTATCATTCTTTCTGCTTACCTGTCAACCCTCGCGTTTTTGCCGGGATTTTATCCCATCATGCCATTTAAGAATTTTCCCATATCTTTCTATCAAAAGTGAAAATATCATCAAAGAGCCGATCTTAAATGTGATATAGGCCCAGTCCCAATTCTACCCCTTAGGCCTTCCTCAATTCCCAATTCTCTCTGCAGTCGCGATCGTCAATCTTCTATGAAGCAAGAGATCGCGATAACATATGATGATGTGTGCAGGTGTTGTAGTGGTGTCCCATTTCTTAGAGGTAAATTTTGAAGCCCTTCCCCTTCACACTCTGTTTCAAGGGCCTAGGGGAAGGGAAGTTGTACAAAAATAGAATTGGGATTGGGCCATAGTCTAATTGCAAGAGCTGTTCAAGAGAGTTATGCTTTTGCTTTATTTTGGCTTGAACCACATTGAAATGAATATTAAAGCAGCCACATTCACTATGCAATCTCTGAATCAGTCAATTCATGTACCGCCTATTTCACACCACACATGCAGGAAGTTGCTGCGGGCCTTGGTGCAGATGAAAAGTAAAAATAAAAAAAAGAGTATTTATATATAAAGATAGATACAGGTAATCGATCTGTGCAGCAGCCGCCGGTCAGCTGCGCACTGCAAACGCAGCTGGTGTGAAAGGCAAATGCCTGTGCACTGCTTCTGCTCTCCATAGGCACTGTGCACTGTGCACAGGTGACTGACGGATGCGCTTCGTAAAGAGACACTCTTCTCAGATCAGCTTCTGTACATGTGATTTGAAGATGAGCAAAAGTGGACGCTTTGGTATTTGGGTGTGTTTTTAAACAGCAAATACACGTAATAATTTGTAAACATGTCTGTCCTGGCGTCTTTTTTTAACACAAATATATTTTTGTCTTAAATGAGCACAAACAGTACGAAAGTAATCGAATGCTTTCATTGTAGATTTGTTTATAGCTCTTAACGCAATTAGGCTAATTGAGTAATGACTTTAATAAAAACACACACAAATGCTTGATTCCGGCCTGGCCTGAAGATAGTGGTCGGGTCAAGTCTGGGCTCGGGCTCAGGCAGAGAATCTAAACTCTAATAACAATCTATAAATACAATCAACAAAAAGATACAATTGAAAAAGTGTTTTATCGTTTACCGAGTCTAACGCCCGATTCACATGGGACTTCAGCGTCAACGATTGACATAGGGCGTGTCTGAAGTTAGGGCTGACGCGATCATCATAGCAGAGTCAGCCAATGAAATTAGCCCGCAATCGAGCTGGTGTATTTGCATACAGCGATCGGATTGGCTGACGCTTCCGTTAGCGCTTGAAAAGTTGAGAAAGTCCCAACTTCTGCAGCGAGCAACACCTCTGGAGCGGCGCAGACATATCCACAATGCAGTTCGGCAACGCCTGATGCACCCATTCAAAGTGAATAGGAAGCATTGACGCTGACGCCCCTATGTGAATTGGGAGAAACAGTATTCAAGTACAGTAACTAAATGATCAAAATTAAAATAATTTAATAAAATTTATAGTAGTTAAGGTCACAAATGGTACAATTTCTTATTCCTGAATGTTTTTAAGGTAGTTATACAATCACAGGCATCAAAAACACATGCAAATGATGAATTGTAATACAAACTCCATTGCATGTCCTGTGATGTGACTAATGCGAATGATCACATTGTGATATCGATGCTAAAACGGTCTATTGTGCAGCCCTACAGTCTACTATTCACTATGCTTCAATGCAAAGTTGAGAACTTGTAGAGTGAAAAATCGGAAATTGCCTAAAAACTGCATAGCAACAGATCTAGGAGGTCAGTTAACCAAATTAAACAGATCACAGACTTATATTGTATTTTATTGTGTTCCATGGTAAACTCTAACCTGAGAATTTGTATCACTTTGAAGGCATGTAACCATTAGAAGATTGATACCTCATCAAAATATATGGATGGAAGCACAATTGAACAGTTCAGATGCTAAAACCTTTTCCTTGGCTCCGCATGTTCATTTCTGTAATTTCACTTGAATGAAAAAGAATTATTTTCATGGTCTTTACATGAAATATCTGATCATAAACACAGAAGAAAATTTCAGATGACACTTAGAGATTTTTGCATCTAAATTGTCATAACAAAATGGTGAAGTTAAATAGAAGCCTATTTGTTGTCAAAACAGTTTTCACTCTGTAAAGCTTGATGTAGATCAAATATGCTGATTTAAACCCTACCATAACTTTCAGTCCTGACAGATAAAACATAAACCCTGATGTAATCCTATAATCCAGAGTCAAAGTGATGTGACCATAGACGGCTGTGACCAGACTTCAGTTTGAGTATCAGTCTGGCAACTGAATGCTTGTTTGATTCCTCTCCTCTCTGTCGCCTGATACCACAAACTAATCAGTTCAGACAAGATAAATCCCCTCTGATCACCCTCCGCAGACTGCTGTTATCCACTGTATTAGGCAGTCATGCGTAAGAGGACATTTTGTCCCTGTACACCAACTTCCAAAAATACCTTTCTGGCTTTAGAGACTGGCGGTGGTATATGGTCTGGAAATTCTGGGACATGCTAATTCAAAGACAAAGCGGCAACCAAAAGCGACCGTTATCACCTCGCATCAGCTGTATTTGGTCTCGTCTAGGCCAAAAAAAATTAACTATATGTAAACACACACCAAATGATGACAGCTGACTGAAACTACAACGTGTTCTGCACCTGCGTGATGTTATGTACCTTTCCGTACCTGCAGGTGGCAGTAGTCTGTATTGTCACTCCACAATAACAGGGAAACCAGAGCTATTTCTGCACATACAAGATGTTAACAAAGATGCAATTAAGTTCCATTTTCACATTATTTTGTGAATCAACACAAGGGAATTTGCTCAGGCAAATGTCTAACAATATGATAAACCTTATCCTTTGCAAACATTTGAGCAATTCAACTAAATGACAGCTTCATTGTGTTCCATTTTGACCTGCATTATTTGCTTGGTTTCATCTCTTACATTTTAGTCCCCATGCTCTGATTTGTAGCTAAACAGCCATTCAAAGTGACCTCTCTCATAGACGCCACCAATGCCAATTCTACATACTGGCTGTATCCGTCTTCTATACCCTTAAACAGTGTACTATTTGAGGGTGCAGTCATTTGTAGTGTCTGAAACCATAGTGGACATTTTTTATTGTACTTAATCGCATAATCCACTGCAACATCAAATGTACAACATATGCGCTGCATCCCGCATACTTATACTACCCCCTAAAAGTATGTACTTTTTTGTGAAGGAAAAGTATCTACTTTTGAGTGTGTAACAGAAGAGTATGCAAGTTTTGGGACATACTACTTCCTCTTTAACAGATCGTTATGTTGCTTAGTTATGTGCCCTGTCAATCATCCACACATCATTCACATTTCTGTCATATTTAAATTCCTGCCATTCACAAGTCTTTCATGCAGAGAAATCTCCTCAGGTCTTTGGATAATTATGCATTCAGGCGTTCATGTCCAAACACGTCTTTATATAAGTTCACATTGTTGTTGCAGATGAAGTATATCACGGCAAACGTAATTTAAATATTTTCCATTTGGCTAGATATTCGTTAACAGTCATACAAACATTTTTACTTGAGCCTCTCGGTCTTGCACATCCACCATGTTTGTAGTTTATTTACACTTTTCACCCGCGTTTGTAGTTCTAATCAAATTCATGTCCAACGTGCATTGTGGGCAGTATCAGCAGTTAGAGTATGGACAGTTCCACACTTAGGCTGCGTCCGAAACCGCCTACTATTGCATTTGAATTTAAACGTACTAATCAGCCGGTAGAAAAGTAGGTTCTATACAGTATGAATGTTTGAATGGAATTCGAATGTACTACATCCGCCATTTTGTCATGGTCACGTGACCTACCTGCGTCAGTTGCATCGCTTCACTTCCATTCATGAATTCTCTCGTGGGGCATCATGGGATGCGCACTTCAGAATCTCGCCGGAAGTAGTAAGTCATCCGGATACTTCTCGCATACTGATTTTCGAATTCTATAAATTCGCGCATACTACTCGGCTCGCATACTGATTTTAGCGCACTATATAGTATGGAAGTATGCAGTTTCGAACATAGCCTTCGAATTTTTACTGGACATAGTAAGCCACTCGGGAACCATTGGCATACTCTTTTCAACATACTACGATTTGGGACATACTAATTCTATTTTCAAATGCTATTTAGGATGGATAGTATGTGAATTGGGATGCAGCATTGTACACTCAACTGCTACACAATACCCATAATGCACTTTGAAAGTTGGCACAAGATGGCATACACAGCAACTGTGTTTTACTAAAAATATATTTGAATTGTTAAATAAACATTTGTATACATGACAAAAATCTAAATACTTAGTTTCATTACTAATAGACAGACCACAAAGTGCTAAATCACAGTGTCAGACCAAGAAGTTGAAAAGCGAATCTGCCTGAGGGATATATCAACCAGCAAAGCACAAACAAAACTTGTTTTCATTCACTTCTTGTACTTAATGGACTATATTAGTGTAGGGATCAGTGCATGAGGATATAGGGCCGATTTCGGAGACAACCACTGAACCAGGCAGACTCCTATGGAGCCAGATTGGTCTCAAAAATAATACTGTTACAAAATAAAATTCATACATGTACAGCACAATTCACATTTACAAAATCAAATTTGTAAATTCAAAACACGATTTATGAATACAACAAAAATCTGAAATGTTTTCACCAAATGAATTGCATTTTTGTGTATTTTTGAATCGTGTTTTGATGAAGTTGAATGCAGCAATGTACAGAGACATCCTGAATGAAAACCTGCTTCAGAGTGCTCTTGACCTTAGACTGGGGCAACGGTTCGTCTTCCAGCAGGACAAAGACCCAAAGCACACCACCAAAATATCAATGGAGTGACTTCACAACAACTCGGTGAATGTCCTTGAGTGGCCCAGCCAGAGCCCAGACCTAAATCCTATTGGACATCTCTGGAGAGATCTGAAAATGGCTGTACACCGTCGCTTCCCGTCCAACCTGATAGAGCTTGAGAGGTACTGCAAAGAGGAATGGGCTAACATTCCCAAAGACAGGTTTGCAAAGCTTGTGGCATCATATTCAAAAAGACTTGAGGCTGTTATTGCTGAAAAAGGTGCATCAACAAAGTATTGAGCAAAGGCTGTGAATACTTACGTACATCTGATTTTTCAGCTTTTTCATTTTTTAAAAATTTGCAACAATTTCAAAAAATCTTTTTCCACATTGTCATTATGGGGTATTGTGTGTAGAATTTTGAGGAAATAAATGAATTTAATCCATTTTGAAATAAGGCTATAACAAAAAAATTTGGAAAAAGTGAAGTGCTATAAATACTTTCTGGATGCACTATATTCTCGCAGACGCTCTGATGTTGCCTGAGAGCCGACCATCAGCATGGTGTGTCCCACCCCTAACCTCCTGTCAAATCCCAAAATGAAAGGTCATAAATAGTCAAAAAAAAAAAAGCCAAGTATTTTGAATTTACCAAAAAAGAAAAACATGCCTATCTACGTTTTTCTACACCACATGTTACTTTGAGTGAATTATGGGAGTAATTTTAGTAGCTGTGTTTCCATCCAAAGGTGCAATTTTAATATAAACTGGAATATCGCATATAACATTTAAAGCACCATTTAGCAAACAAAAACACAGTTTCCATCCAGTGAGCCAAAGAGGACAAAATCGTCACTTCTCGATAAACTGACTCCAAATAATACAAAGAAAAATGAAATTTGCTGCAGTTGGAAAAGCTACTTTGGGCCTTTTTCTTATATAATAAAATACTTGTTCCGAAGATGAAATGTAACGAAGGTGCATGTGAAATGAAATGAAAAGTGTTTTTTAGAGACGTGAGACCCCTCTCTGGGAGCACAGCCGCTCAAGACAGTTCTGGAGGAAATAATTGAACTGTGTAGAATGAGGTGACATTTTATCCACACTTTAGACATTGAATATTGAAAGGCAGCTTATTAAAACTAATAAATTAATTTCAAAAGCTCATGAATAACTCCAAAAAACCCAAATCAAGTCCAAATCAATGACAGACATGTTGAATATTACAATAGACAAAACAAATAAACATACTCAAACACAGTGAACTCAAAAGAGCTTTAGCCATAGATATGCTTATGATGCTGGATAAAATACAAAGTAAAAAGTTACTGTCATCATGAATACAAATTAATCGCTAAGCCCCCTCTCACTCAGTTTTCGATATATATGGATTTTTTACAGCACCGCCTTATTTAAATCATTTGATTGTTTTTTTTAATGGAAGTTCCCCTTAATTTGAAACACAGTAGTCATGTGTTGATGAAGTTGATCATTTATAAATGTTTAGACTGACAGACAGAAGGTGACAGACAGAAAGCATCTTGAAGAGCGTGCAGAAACATGGGGGATGGGAAAGTGTCGTCTATATGACCATGTCATGTTTTGGGGGAGGGTCTGTGTTAGTATGATGAGTCTTTGTACTCACTGACCCTGTGGATGGAGGGAAAACAGATTTATAATCAGGTTATTACATAACCGTGTCTGTGTGTATTGATGCTGTGGTTGACTCCTGAATTAAAGGTTTTAATGATGCATGCAAACAGGATAATGGATTTTATTAAATAAAAGTGTGTCCAGTTTACTAAAGAATGACTGAATTATTGCCAGCTACTATCTTTAACAGATTTATTCACTTAATAGTAGTGTAGTTTTGATGGTTATCTTAAATTTTTCGTACCATTTTTCTTCGGTAATTAACCTTTATTCAGTGTTTTGCACTAATCTGTACTCATATCTTTTTAAATTATTATTATTATTATAATTATTATTATGATTATTATTATTTATGTGTCATGTTTATTTAACTGTTAAATATAAATGATAGAAATTAGACTAAAAAGAGGTGCAGGGCACAAATCTAGCTAACTTAAAGGGATAGTTCACCCAAAAATAAAAAAAATACCTCATCGTTTATTCTACAGCATGGGCTTTTAAACATTTATGAGAAGACATTTTGAAGAATTCTGCTAGCTGGCAACCATCAACTCTATATAGGACAAAAAAATTTCTTTCATTTATATTGTTGAATACAGATGCAGATATCTGTGGTGGTCATGGAGGAGCGGACAGCATGAGACTGATTCCTAAAAGACTTCAGTGATTAGTGGTGGTTCTAGTTTAAATAGCACCCTGGGCTGAACCACCCCAAAATACCCTCTCCCCATCCCCCAACAAATAAAGACACTATGTGGTTGACTTTATATATATATTTATTAAATATTTAAATATATATATTTTTAAAATATATACATTTAAGATAATTGTTTTGAATGCATTTAAATAAATTTATTTATTTTCAATAAATATAAAAATTTGTTTATTATTATTATTATTTTACATAGAATATATTATTATTCTAAATAAATGACAGAATCAATTCTAAATGTAACTGAAAAACAATGTAAAGACACAACTGGAGTCATATTCTAAGACCTTTGCATGAATATTAATTTTGACAGTTCTATAGAATACAAAAAATATATGTTTTCTAGAATTATCTGTTGTCTGAGACCTGACTCATGGCCAAAAATAATGTTATGAAGTCTTAGTTACCTCCCTGACTTTTTATTCCTCCTTTCTGCTTCATAGCCATGCTTAGTCAAAGTAACGTTATCATCATATGATTTAGTTTTGTCGACTTGCATGTTGATGCATGTAAACAACCAAGATCAGGAGAAGCGCGTTTGAGGCGCGCGGAAATGGCTTTCTGCACACACGCGTCAATTTGTTTTCACCAGCCATGTTTCGGTTGCTCATAAAGAATAACAAACTTGCCTGTGCAAAAGACGCCAAATGTGAATAGCCCATAATGTCTTTATTCTGGGATAACCACTCTAAATTAATACACTTGTATTTTGCACAAAAGGTGATACTATTGAGCATAAACTCTAATGTAAGCCTCGAGGCAGAGAATGATTTATGACTGACATTTTTGGAACTTGTGCATCAAGGAAACATAAAATACTGACTGAAGCCAAATGATGACTCCTCCTGTGTACTCATAAAATACTCTTTATCAGAACTGATGTTTTCATAACGAACCTTTACCAATCACAAAACTTTTCAATCCACAAATAAAATCTTTTAAATGATTAAAATGTTACTTAGATTTTTTGAATGTTGTTTAAATTGATAAAGAGTTCTTATATGAAATAATCACTGAATGTTTTTAAGGAGCCAAAAATGTTTTTTTTTACTAACATAATGGAGTATTTATCTCATGTCTAGAAAAGAATCCTCACACTGAAACCCATTATGTAATTAGTAAATGGAATCTGTTGAGGTTGTAACAAATGTAAAATTTAAACTAAACATGCAGTCAATTAATTATGGACAAATAAGAGACTACAAAAACATAAAGTAAATGTGTGATTTTACTTATACAATAATTTATAGATCATTTAAATCCCCCGTTGTTACATCAAATAACCATAATTCATACAAGGTATGATGTTCACTGCCATCTTGTGGTGATGTTGAAAAAATACTTCCTCTGCAATGGGTCAGGTAGTCTAAACCAGTAGCTGCCAAAGTAGGGGTCAGGACCCTCTTTGGGTACATTTAGTGAAGTACACTTAAATGAATACAGGCCACAACTGAACATTAAGGATGATCTCTGAGTGGCGGTCTCCAAAATTTAACCCAGAATAGATTTGTGCTGAAAATGTTGTGCACACAAGTCTCTTTAGGTGAGGTTAATATTAAATTAAACAAATTATTACATGACTATAAAATGATAAGGTTGTTAGACTGTTGCACCTGTTTTGTGTTGTCAATATGCTAGTGTTTATATGGACCTATTGATGTGTACACAACGTTTATATATTTATAACCACCTCTGATGGATGAGGGGGTCACTGGCATTGTTATTTTGGGGGTCGCGGGCTGACATGTTTGGGAACCCCTGGTTTAAATAGATGATTTTATTTCAACTAAATTATTTGTATATCATATAAATCCAATAATCCACATTGCTGTTACAAAAATGTAAAAATAATTTAAGTAAACATGATTGTCATTGGTCTCTTTGTGGTGATGCTGAGCATGTATGCAATGCTATGATTGCTTAAGCTGAGTTTAAGGGTCTTGTTATGAGCCCCTTTGTCAGTAAAGACTTACAGATGCTTGTGTCATTTTAAGCTTGACATAAGCCCTGAGCGGTTTAAATAAAGAGCAGTGAGCGGACTATATGCTAAATGATTATATAATGCTGCTTATGTAATTCTGACCCAAGCAGGACTCACTTGTTACTATGAATAGCCACTCCCAAATAAATATTTATCTGTAATGATATGGTACATTTGGGGTTTTTTGTTTAACATGGAGTCGGTAGTTCTTTTATTTGGCTAATATATTTGAACACAATGACTGTGTAATGAATTCCTATTTGAATTCAGTGGGAACAAAGCAGTGTGACACTAAATGATTTACAATGCAAATGCATTGGCAGTCTCCACAGCTTTGGCATGACAGCTCAAATATTATTCTATTGTGATATGGTTAAAACAGTATCATGTTCCAGCTCACTGAAACAGAGAAGCAAACAGTTCTTTATCTTGGCCAGCAAATTAGTGCTGGAATTGTATCTACTTCTGGTAGAATATAACAGATCTGATCTCTGCATTGGTTTTATGCATATTACATGGTTTTCAGGATTTACAACAGAATAGATATCTAAAGAGTGCTAGTGGTTTGATTTATAATGTACAATGCATTTAAAATGGCTTCAATTAAATGTTATGCGGTTTTTCTGTATATAAATTCACAATTTAAACCAAATTTTTGAGACATTTTCGTGCCCAGAGTACATACCTTAAGTACACCTCTTTTGAAAATGTTTATTAACTTCTTACTGAATACATATAAGATATATTGCTGTTTTTATAAAAGATTTTTTTCGACATTTATATTCATCAACACATCTTGCCGTTAAATAATTTTGTTAGAAGGTTCCAATTGCCTTTGGTACTGACTAATTTGATGTAATATATATATATATATATATATATATATATATATATATATATATATATATATATATATATATATATATATATATAAAAGTTATAAGTAAGTTGGATGTATTTTTTGAATCTGGATTTGCTCATTTTATGCTGAACACTATCATTAAAAAATTTAAAACATAATTTTAGTTTCTCCTATTGTTCAAAGATCTCCATCACTGATGTATTTGTCAGTCAGTGAGTCCACAGTAGGCCAGCTCAAAATATTCTGCATGCTATATGAGATACTTGCTAGCTTACTAACAAAATTTTTGTATAAAGTAGACTAACAGTTTTACTTCGAGTCAATATGTTTATTAGGAAAGTTATAACCACGGTTTTATTGGCTAGTAAAGTCTAGTTTCTTTAACAAACTTATTTGGATACTACAAGTGTCGTGGTTAAATATATTTGCAAAACCATGTAATTTATGGTTACAGTTGGTTAGCCTGTATGTATTTTGTTAATTTATAATAAAACATTTTATGTTAAGGCTAATTAAAGTAACGTCCGTCGTTACTATTTTTAACGTAGCCTGAGGTTAAAATCAACAGGAAACACTGATGACTAAAGTTGACTTGATGATGCAGTCGCGCGTCGATGACAATTTACCAAACACGTTTGGGCACGACGGAGGAATGTTACAAAATTGGCTAGTCAGCGTCCTGCCGTGACTTGTGGTAACGTAAGTTTGAGTCTGTAAAACTAATACGTATTCTTCCAGACTACCAGGCTGACTTAAGTGGATAGATACTGCGTGAAGCACGCTTTGCTTTGCTTTCACACCCATCTCTCAGTGCTCACTCCGCCCAACCGCCGTCAGTTTATAGAAGGAAGCGCCGAGACATCAGAGAGAAGATCGCCTGTGTGCCAACTAATCTAAGCTGAAGATGGCTGACGGAAAACTAGGTGGCAACCTTGGGGGTAACATTGGCGCCGGAGCTGGCATCCTGGCCAAACGCTTTCAGAAATCAATGAACCGAGCACAAGAGAAGGTAGGTGGGTTTTGGAGTTCAGGATTCTTGCCTCTCATGTCATGCTGCTGCTGAGGATGTGTGTTTTGCGTGTGAAACTTGTTTGTTCAAGTAAAATGACAGTCCTAAAGAAAAACTGTACAAATGTACCTAAAACATGTCAACACTGAATTGCAGAGCTGTTTTTTCGTTTTCAGTTGTGTGAACACAAAGACTGCCACTTCCTGCCCTCAATCACTTCCTCCAAGAGCTCAACTCTTACTTTGAATTTTACTTTTCAGCTGACACTAGTCGTTTTTTGACAACATACACATGCAGTTGTCTAATTTTGGAAATGTACAATTTGCTAAATAGTTCCTGTGTGCATTTCTAGTCTTTCCTCATCTCAAGGAATAGTTGCTGATATTTTGAGAAGGAATAGTTTGTCATTTTTTAGTAGCCATATCATGACAACTGTTGATCCGTCATGCCTGACTGTTCAGTAATTGATGATTTGTATGATCGTCATGTTGGCTGTAGGTTCTGCAGAAGCTAGGAAAAACCATGGAGACCAAAGATGAGCAGTTTGAGGAGTGCTCTGCCAACCTGAACAAACAGCAGGTACTTTCATAATAATAAGCAGATTTTTATTTTTTACCTCAAACATATGAAGTCTGCATTAAATAGCCTTATTTTAATATTGTACAGTGCTGTTTTTGAACCAGTTTGTGCTAGGTAAGTTGTGTTGTATAAAAATGACAGAGACATTGAAAGTAACACAGGAAACTCCACCTTTAGAAAATGTTAATATATGACTGCAGCTTTCTGCAGTTACAGTAGCTAAATAATGACCTTTTCTGCCCTTTTTCTGATGCTTTTTATAACCACAACCAAGCCAGGAAACTTCATTGAAATG
The DNA here is from genome assembly GCF_903798145.1 of Danio aesculapii. Lineage (NCBI taxonomy): Eukaryota > Metazoa > Chordata > Actinopteri > Cypriniformes > Danionidae > Danio > Danio aesculapii. The sequence continues at coordinate 41,253,746 of NC_079440.1, forward strand.
CTATATTTGATCCGTAACCCTTTTCATTAAAAATGCTAACAACCTTGTTATGTTATACTGGTGATGACCCAGTTTTTAATTTAGAAATTTTACATTCTATTCAACATCCTGAATACATCACACCCCTGAGAATGTAATGCATTTAATAGTAGATAAATGACAGTGAATGATTCTACACTATAAATGACAACAAATCATAATCAATATTTAAGATGACCTTTCAGTCATAAATATATCTACAAATAATTTTAAATCTACTTAAACATTTTACATTTTATCATTATTATTATTTTTAAAATTATTTTTGACACTTGGTCCATTTCAGACTCCTTAGTTTTACACAATTCTTTTGTGATTTATTTTATTACTATTATTATTATTATTATTATATATTTTTTGCAATTTAAAAATGACAAATTTTGTAGTTGTAATTCCCAGAAATTTGCAGACAATTTTGCGATTAAAAAAAAGTATTTACCTATAAAATGGCATGGTACTGTCTGTAATATTTCATAATTAATAATTAATTAATTGAATTGCTGTAGCACTTCCAAATCAACAGTTAAATATGGAGCCAGATCAGTCCCAAAATCATACATTTACATAATAAAATTCATACATGCACAGCACAATTCACATTTAAAAAAGGTAGCCTACTATGTTAGGTGTGCAATCTGACACAATGACAGTGACGCAGATCATAAAATGAAAGCTTCTTTATTTTGATCTCTTGTCAAGACAAGATCTAAAACAAAACTAAAATAATAGGTATTTAGCCAAAGGAAGGTTGTATAACTCTTCAGTCTTTCTCTTTCTTAGATTTCACTCCCCGGAGCATCTGCCATCATGCACCTCACTCAGGACATGCGTTAGGGCTTCCCCTACCTAATACACCTAAAACAAGCATTGCCGTGAAACTCATCAATGGCAGGGAAGCGCTTTCTCTCATCAATGGCAGGGAATGTGTTAAACTAAATCATTTATCAATTTGACACACATCATAATACCAGCCATGCATGTAAAGCACAAATAACGTCCTTCAGTTCGGTCACGTCCAGCAGCCGTCATCTGTAAACCAATCTCCATCATTGTAAGCTGCTTGGTTTTCTGTCTGCCCCACTGCTCCGTTTGTTGGACGTTTGCTCCCGCTTTCTTTGCAGTCTGAAGTGCGGCAAATGCTTAAAATGCCCAATTTTTGCCATAGAATGTCTAATCTCATCTTTGCATTGACTTTACATGTAAATCACTCACGCTTCATCCTTGTCGACTTACTGCACAGGCTGTAAAACAACTCCCTCCTTCCATGTAATGTTAGGATTGAGAGGGCGCAGGTGAGACGTCATTTTTCGAGAGACTCAAATACATCACATGCACTGCGTATGCAACGTCTATAAGTCATGTAAACCAATTAATTGCAAACTGAAGTAAATCAAATTTTATTATATGGTTTGGAAGTTGATGTTTTATGAGATTATTTACATTGTTTTAGATTATTTCGCATTTAAATTAAGAATTTTGCAGGATCGTAAAAATATGCGAGTTTTTTTGTTGATTTTGCGTTGGATTAAGCAATCGCTGAAAACTAGGGGGTTTGCCATTTGTCTGTGTACCCTGGTTGAAAACTCAACATGTTTCATGTTTAAACATGAAAATCAAAAGTATATAAAGAGAACCAAACATTTTTAAAATAAAGGTCTTAATACAGTTTGAGTTAAGAGTCTCAAGATACTAAAACATTTCTGATTGCTTTTTTCAGACAGATGGCATCAGACTTTTTAAGGACGTTAAAGCCTACCACAATGCTGTTAAAGGTAATGTCTACATGTTTATTTTCTAAATTTACTATGAGTATATTGAATCAATTGAAGAATTAATAGAGATACTGTCACCTCTGTTAAAAAGTTATTTTACTAAATAATGGTTACAATTCATTGCAATGCATACTTATTTGCTAACTGTGCTCAGATGTCCGTACAAATTTGGCCTTAATGCTGCTGGGTAATGGTGAAAGTGACGATTGCTTGTTTTGAACATCAGAAGAAAGAATAGTCAGTTTTGGTTGCATTTCTCTGAGCATGTGGGGAAGTGAATGTCTGTTATTAATGGAACTGAAAATGCTCATTGTGTAAATGTCTACCAGAATAGTTGACCTATCCACTTGAGTTGTGGGCGTACCTTGCAAAATGAGAAGATGGTTGTGGTCTTGTTGCTCAAATTCTGCACAGATTTGATGGAAACCAAACTCACCACAGGGTTTTTTTCAGCCCCCAGGTGTTCTTAAAAAAAAAAAAGATGAATTGGTTTTGAGTAAGGTTGCACAATATTGGAAAATTCTGATATTGCAATATGAATACAGTTTTACAAGTTTTGAAAGTTTTCTGGGGAGTCTAACAGTATTCAGGTACAGAAATTGAATAACCACAATAGAAAAAAAATGCATTTCTTTCTTTTTGTCTTGTATCCAGTCCAAATATCAAAACATTCTTAGAGCAAGTAAAATATTGTTTTGTTTTCGCCATCAGAAGAGATAAGTCACAATTAAGAGATTCTCCTTTAAACAAGATAAATTATCTGCCAGTGGGGTAAGTGGAATAAGCTGGTTTTTGCTTTGAAATGTAGATATTTGGACTAAAAACAAGACAAAAATTACATTTCTGTATAATTACAATGATTTAATACAATTCTGTAGCTCCTGCTCAACTATAATTCCGACTCAACATTGCATATCTTTGCGGTGTGTATATTGCGGATGTGCACATTGCAATATCAATACTAAAACAATATATTGTGCAGCCCTAGTTGAGTATTGGCACAGAATAAGCTATTAATAAATTAATGTCTTCCTGTAGCTGTAAAGTTTGTGCAGGTAATCGGGTTGTTTGATTGTCAAAGAATGTAGAAATGTTCATCTAGAATATAATTAATCAAATGCATTTCTGTCGAGCACTGTATGTTTCTTTTTTTGGTGCATGACTACTACAACATACATCAGACGTACCACTTACAGGTCAATTTTAGAATTTAGTACAATCGCACCTTTGTTGCTTAAAGTGGCTTGTATTTGGATAGATTTAGAGATGAGACAACTGCCAGATTGTGTAACAGTTTTGAAAGAAGGTGTCATGTGATGTTCTGTACACTCCCTGTTTCTCAGTGATGCATGAATCATCCAAACGCCTGTCCCAGACTCTTAAAGATATCTATGAACCAGACTGGCATGGTGTAGAAGATCTTACTGTCATAATGGAGGTAAACAAGTTCTTTTTTGTCTCATGATCTCCTACTTCTCCTCATCTTGATCATTTCTCTGTCTTTATATTACAGAGTGAGGATCTCCTGTGGAATGACTATGAGGAGAAGCTAAACGATCAAGTCATTCGAACAATGGAGAATTATACCGCACAGTTCCAAGATGTCAAAGTGTGTATTTTTACTTTTTTAGTTACAGCTTTAATTTAGAGTGATAATATCAGATGCAAATGCCATGGTACAATCTCTAATATTTAATATTTTTATTGAATTGCTATGGCACTTCTAAATCAACGGTTAAATACGGAGCCAGATCAGTCTCAAAAATCATACATTTACAAAATAAAATTCATACATGCACAGCACAATTCACATTTAAAAAGACACAATTGGTAAATGCACAAATCCATTTCGTAAATTCAAAACATGATTTAAAAATACACAAATCCAATTTGAAAATTCAAAACACGATTCAAAAATAAACAAATCCTATTCAAAAATTCAAAACATGATTCAAAAATAAACAAATCCAATTTGAAAATTCAAAACATGATTTAAAAATAAACAAATCCAATTTGAAATTTCAAAACACGATTCAAAAATAAACAAATCCTATCTGAAAATTCGAAACACGATTCAAAAATAAACAAATCCTATCCGAAAATTCAAAACACGATTCAAAAATAAACAAATCCAATTTGAAATTTCAAAACACGATTCAAAAATAAACAAATCCTATCTGAAAATTCGAAACACGATTCAAAAATAAACAAATCCTATCCGAAAATTCAAAACACGATTCAAAAATAAACAAATCCAATTTGAAAATCCAAACATGATTCAAAAATAAACAAATCCTATTCGAAAATTCAAAACATGATTCAAAAATAAACAAATCTAATTTGAAAATTCAAAACACGATTAAAAAATAAACAAATCTAATTTGAAAATTCAAAACATGATTAAAAAATAAACAAATCCAATTTGAAAATTCAAAACATGATTCAAAAATACACATCCAAGTCATAAATTCAAAACACGATTCTAAAATAAACAAATCCAATTCGTAAATTAAAAAAAGATTCATAATAGACACAAATACAATTCATTTGGTGAAAATATTTCAGCTTTTTACATGTGAATTCATGAATTGTTTATTATATTTACGGATTGTGTTTTGAATTTACAAAGTGGATTTTGTAAATGTGAATTGTGCTGTGCATGTATGAATTTTATTTTGAAAATGTATTATTTTGGGGACTGACCTGTCTGCATAGTTAAATGGAAATATCACCCAAGATGAACATTTTGTCATCATTTATACACCTGTCTAAACCCAAGCTCAACAAGTGAGACCTTCTCAGTAGGGCTGCACTATATATCGTTTCAGCATCGATATCGCAATGTGATCATTTGTGATATCCACAACACAGGATCTGCAATGTCAAGTTCAGCTTCAGTTTATTCATCCCTCAGGAAGTTTGAGAATTATAGCTGACCAAGAACCAGATTGTTGAGTGATTGTGAAGTTTAACCAAATAGAGTGAAAGAGTGCTTGTTTGCTATGTTTTACAGGCCTATGACTGTAAGATTTCATTTAGTTATTTGTGTACAAGAAATTATAAAAAAGAAAATTTGTTGCATTTAACTTTTATGCAATGAAGACGATGCAGTTTTATTTGTACTTGACTAACTTGTACTTGAATACAGTTAGACTCACCAAAAATACAAATATAATATAATACAGTGTAATTTATGCAGTTTATCTGGCTTATGAAGTCATCTCAGTCAATATAAAATCATGAGTTCTTTCCAAATTGAGCCATTCAAGTCATCTGGTGAAATAATTATATTTATAACGCAATAAATATCGCAGAAAAACAAAATATCACGGTCTGATTTTTCCAATAATGTGCAGCCCTACTTTTCAGTCATATTTTGCAGCTGAAAATATCTTCACTAATCAGAGCTGTTATATAAATATAGCCGAGAGGCGCCAAAAGATAGTGACCTTTTTGTTTGCTTGTCTTTTAAAGAAATTCACCAAATGTTTAGATTGGTATAGTTAGTTTTAACTTTGTTATGAGTTGGGCATTGGCCTGTGCTGCTTTAAAAGTATATTTTAAAAAAACATCTGCCAAATACATCCACCGATCAGAAAACATAAAAATTCCTTTCAATATTTAAACTTTTCCAAATAACTCAATTTATTCCTTAATATGTCTATAGAACACAGTTATTTAAAAAAAACTTAAATAGTCTCTGTCCTATTTTTTTATTGTGCTTTTTGTTTAAGTTTTTGGATCAGGAGCGCAAGAGCTGCATAAAAAAATCTCCGCATATTTACTCAAAGAATGAAATGCATATACTGTAGGAATGGAACAAATTAAGGGTGAATAAAAGATGAGAGAATTAGAGTTTTTAGGTGCACTGTCTCTTTAAGCTCACTGTTCTGTTGCTATAATTTCTATAATTCTGTCATCTTGCAGGAAAGAGTAGCTAAACGAGGAAGGAAACTAGTCGATTATGATTCAACCCGACATCATCTGGAGGCATTACAAAGCGCCAAGAAGAGAGATGAGGCCAAAGTAAATAAGGTCAGCTAACACTCGATCATTTTGACATTTCATTTAGAAATAATTCATATTCCAAATGTATGGTTATAGCTGAACTATTTGTATGATCATTGTTTCTAATTCCTCTCAGGCTGAGGAAGAGTTTAACAAAGCCCAGGAGGTATTTGAAGAAATGAACAAGGAGTTGAGAGAGGAACTGCCTGTTCTCTACCAAAGGTTGGTGCAGCTTTATCAACCAGAATTCCCCAAAAATTCCTCCCAGTTAAACAAAAACGTTCCTGATGGTACAAATAGTAACTTAATTTGGGTACATTCTCTTCCTGCTTTCAGTCGTATCAGTTGCTATGTCACCATGTTCCAGAACATCTCAAACCTGCGGGATGTTTTCTACAAGGAGATGAGTATGGTAAAAATGGCACTTCTTGTTGTGAATTACAGTTTTGTCTTGATTTTGGTTTGATTCGTGGTTTCTTTTGCATTTATAATGTGTTGTATTATAGCTAACAATAATCTTATAGGACTTCTGAGAAGAACATTTGCATGTACAGTATATGTTTTTATTTGATTCACTGAATGAGTATTTATTTATTTATTTATTTATTTATTTATTATCAGAATGAGTTGAATCATTCCCTTTTCAGTAACCATGTTTAAAAAGATTTCTATCTTAATTTAAAAAAGGTTGAAAGTTTAGTGTTACTGACTATCAAAATGTATTTTCATGTTTCAGTTGAATCACAACATTTATAATATGATGAAGAAGCTTGAAGATCAGCACTCTACCAAACCCTTCATTGTTAAAGGATTGAACAGGTAATATTTGTTTTTGTGAATAATCTGTAGTTTTGACTGCTGAAGTCCAAAGTGTGCTCCTTTTATATGATGGTATGGGGACATACAATCAACATGTGCACTAGAAAGATTCATCCTTGTCAAATATCTACACTTTTTCTCTACAAAGATATTCCTACTGCTTTTAAGTTTTGGAGTCATAAATAGAGTGGGAGGAGTATCTTTTAATCCTCCACTGATCAATGCAAGCGTTTATAGTTAGCCATATTTAGTGGTTTGATGTTGTTCTGTCTCAATTTTTTGCCCACTGTGAAGGTACAGTAATGCAGAAATGATTCAAAGAACATACGCAAGCTATGTGTACATTGGTTTCAAAAAATGGACAGTGGACGTAGTTTGCATGTACTGTTTTTGTGACCTTGATATGTAATCAACTGTAATGCTGGTTTAATCGCTTTTATCGTATTTTGGGTCAAATAAATGCAATCTTGATGAACATTAGAAACATTAACCCCAACCCCAAGTTTTGAACGGTTGATTAAATATCGTATTCCCTTAAAAACAGTGAGACATTGTGTTTATTAAATGTGCAATTATAGGTTTGTGTAAAACACGGTTGATCTTTGAAACCAACACCTAAAGCAATACATCAATGTTGTATAGCAGTGGCTGCATCTGACAGCTCAAGCAAAGAAGTCTACATTTAAAACTGGTATATTAATACAACGACATACATTGTTTCTTTGTATGTGTGTGTGGTTTCAAAGAAACAATGACACAGCCTTGGTATCTGTTTTCAGGTCTTCCTGCTTTCTATTATTTCTCTATAACGGGAATTCTTTTTCAGTACTAGCCTCTTGCCTGAATCTAAAAGTTACAGTATGTTTCCAGTAATACGCACCGAACAGACAGCTAGCAAATGTTCACAAAATTACTTATGGTGTTGAAATGTATTTTTTAAATGTTTGTCAGTAATAATTGCTTGCTTTATCTTCTGGATGTGTTCACACATCTATATTTTGGTTCATTTGGTATGGACCAAAAAAGATATATTTAGTTCACTTAGCATTTCCACTGTCATTTTAAACACAAAATCTAAACATACACACAAAAGCATTTATCTTTTTTTACAGAACATTTAGAACAATGTTTTACCAAATGTGTTTGCTGTATATTCAACGAGCATATTGTATGTGTTCAACAAATATATTGTACAACAAGGCATATTGTACTGTATATGTTCAACAATATGAAAGTTAGGGAAAGTTACTTTAGAAAGTAATGCATTACAATATTGAGTTACTCCATGGTTACTCCCCAAAAAAGTAACTAGTTGCGTTACTTGGTTACCTTTTTTGGTGAGTAATGCATTACATTACTTTTGAGTAGGCCCACACGGAATCTGCACACGGAGAAATCCACAGATTTTTAGCCCATCATTGAGTCTATGTATTTACTTGTGTAAATGTGTGTACATTTATATTTATTCAGTTTTTAAATTAATTTCACTAATGTTATTGTGATTTTATTATTTGCCAAATTAGTGGATCTAGATGGATGTGTATCGTAAATATTAAGTAAAAGTAAAAAATGTATTATTTTTTAATTTCGTGTATTAAGTTTTTAGTTATGATACTTCTAAAATCAATCCGCATAAATCCGCATTTTTCTACCTGGCTGAGGCTTGATCTCTTTCAGAACTTGGAGTTTTTCTTCTTGTTTTATTAATAGAAGAGCTCTGCAATTAACAATGCGCTGTATAACCTACACCTTTATTTACCTTTAAAAATCACACAAAAATGAAACATGCCGTACATATACAGATCATCTACTTTTGTACTATTTGTCTTATTAGTTACGTAAAAGTCACTGTCCATCGAGACAATCTACCTTTTCCTTTTTTCAAAGCGTTCAAAATAATGAATGCGTTCTCTTATTGTGTGCATGATTCAATGTGACTGATCATTTTAATTTAGTAATTTTCTAAAAAGCAGATTAATTAAAATAAAAAGTAACTCACATTACATTTAAAAAGTAACTCAATAATTGTTACTTTTTACTCACTTACTTTACTCGTTACTTAGAAAAGTAATATTACTACAGAACTTACACTACTTGTATTGCATTACTCCCAACACTGAATATGAACGTCTTCATATTTCATTTGTACCACACCAGAGTTCATTTGGGAGTAGACTGATACCAACCTCTGCTTATTTGGTGCACACCATGTATCAGAGGGCAGCATTTATACTTAATCAAATGAACTTCACCAACAAGGCAATTGCACGGTTTATTTTAATTCAATTGAATTGAATTGAGTTTTTAATCAATCCAAATCTGCAAAGACCGAACACCTTCCTTAAAGGGATAGTGCACCCCAAAATGAAAAATGTCCTTAAGTGATTTTACATTTGATGCATTTCTTTATTCTGTTGAACACAAGATCTTTCTAAAGAATGTTGAAAAAATCCAGCCATTGACGTCCAAACAAAAAATATGTCTTTCTTTGTGTTCATCAGAATAAAGAAACTAAAACCGGTTTAGAACAAGTGGAAGATGAATAAATGATGGCAGAATGAACTGTCTCTTTTAAATGAATTATTTCTTTATGTTTTGTATTGTCTTTTAATGTTACTTGCTTTACTTTCTCCTAGTTCTAAATCAAAGAAGAGAAAGTCTGTTACAATCTCTGCACCAATCCCCTGTAACACCGCCTTCCCTCCTGATCATCCAGCTATGAGCAAGCTCAGCATGCCCGACACCCTCACACACACGGACACATGCATACACACTCCCTCAAAGAGCACAGAAATATCAGAATCCGAGTCAGACTCTTTTGACAGTGAACCCAACACCCCCAAACGGCAGTCTTTGTGTTCGGTTCGTTCTGACGGAGCTGCCGAAAACACATCTGAAAGTACCACTGATGAGACTGTGCAAGCAAACGGTCAAGAACATCAAGATTCAGTGTCTGTTGAGCACCGGGAAGAGGAGGAAGCTAAATCAGCAGCATCATCAGAAGACACCCATGATGCATCTACAGATGGAGACGATCAGACTAAACTCTTATTGGCCGAGGAGGACAAACCTGCACCCGTCCCCACTCCTCGAAGATCCAGCACATCAAAGAAGAATGAAGGAGAGATGGATGAAAATACAAAAGGCTCCAGTGAAGATGTGCAAGACCAAAAGACGGAATATAAGAATCCTCCTGGTTTCCTCTATAAGGTAGAGTCTCTATGCATTAAAGGGATAATTCAACCCAAAATGAAATGGCTTACCATTTATTTACGAGTTTCTATCTTCTGTTAAACACAAAAGAGCATGTTTTGACGAATGTCAGAAAGTAGCAGTTGAAATTCATATGAAATAAAGCTACTATGGAGTTTAATAGCTACTGGTTTCCAATATTCTTAAATAGTCATCTGAATAAGTGATGACAGAAATCCAAGATCAAACAAAGTGCTCAGGGGTAGCTTAAATAACGTTTCGGAGCTCTTTGTGTAAGTGATTCATCAGAACAAACAGCAAAAATCAGTCCAAGACACTCGAAAGATGTAGAAAAAATATGAAAAAGCCTTTATTGACATGGCTAATCCTTAAAAAAACCTACGTGTTTAGGCAAAGAACTGCCTTCATTAGGGAAACGTTACCCTGATCTTTAATATATATTTTTTCGAGTGCCTTGGACTGATTTTTGCTGTCAACTTTTGTATTTTTTTGTTTTGTTTTTTGAATGAACACTCCTTTAAGATTGATTTGTGTTGTTGATGTTTTTGTTTGGATTATTTTTCAGGCTGTCGCTCTGAAAAGTCAAGACTCGGATGAAGGTGTGCTGCTTCTGTTTGAAAAGGGAGATGTGATCCTTACGTTTGTAGATGAAGAAGAAGAAAAGGTATGCAGATAAACCATTTAGGGGTGTGTGTGTGTGTGTGTGTGTGTGTGTGTGTGTGTGTGTGTGTGTGTGTGTGTGTGTGTGTGTGTGGTGTGTGTGTGTGTGTGTGTGTGCGTGTGTGCGTGTGTGCGTGTGTGTGTGCGTGTGTGTGTGTGCGTGTGTGTGTGTGTGTGTGTGTGTGTGTGTGTGTTTTGTTATAATAAGTTAATCCTTGTATTTAGGATGGATGGATAAAATTGATACATTTTGACAGTTTAGATTAAAGATGCCCAAACTAGGGCCCACAGGCCTAAGTTGGCCCCTGAAAACCTTTAATTTGGCCCGTCATCCAATCTGAGAAAAGGTAGAATGATGAGGATGAGTTACAGATTTTTAATGACAAATTTAATGTAACACTTTGTTTCTATTGTTAATAGTTAACTGCAATTAAATGTTTCGATAAAGTGGTGTAAATTTAATCTGATTCTGTCTAAATGTACATACTGTCTCCCGACAATCCAAAAACTTTGGTTAGCAAATCAAAGCAAAGGCAGATTCTGCATGACTAGTGTATTCAGTGTTGAACTCCACTTATCTATGTGATCGTTTATGTTTTTATTGTAATAAGTTCTCATTTTAAAAGTTATACTTCATTAGTTAATACAATTTAAAGTAATGTTATCTATTTAATTTGAATTTTTTTTGTTCATCAAAGAATCAGTAAAATACTGATTTTCATGAAACTATTTGTGGAATATTAAATTCAACATTGATAAGAAAATCAGGGTGTTAGAATGATTTCAGAAAGATCCCAAGACACTGAAAACTCTGACTTCTGAAGGTTTCACATTTTAATACTGTTCTTTTTTAGTACTGTGCACAGGCTTTGTATGAGAAAGCAAATATCTTTGTGAAAGAATGTAGCTTAGTGTTTCATGGTGGAACAAAGTTTTTACATTTTTTTTTACCCTTTTAACCTGAACAAGCTATTCAAGGTCTTTAGGAATCATGCCAGTTTTTCTCAGGGTTGGAAGTAAATTCTGAAGCACAGTAGCCCTCCAGTTCCCCACCCTTGATTTAAGGGCTTTGTATGTTTGTGAGCCCCCTCCTGATGTAATGATTGACTGGGTGAGACTGTGTCTCCAAATGCATTAAAATCCACATTGATGTTATCTATGTGCATAGCAAGGTGAAACATCAAATATCTTTAACGTGTTCATTAATGCCATTAAAACCGACGTCACAAGTGTATTACAGAGCAAATGAATAATGAATCTGTTATATAAAAACAAAAACCCATCCATTAACTATTATAACTATAACCACCTAGCAACCACTCAGAACACCCTAACAACAACTTAAAACCACTTGGAATACCATAGTAACCACCTAGCAACACCTTAGCAACCGCCTAGCAACTATTCAGAACAGTCTAGCAACCAGCTAGCAATGCCTTAGCAACCACTCACAACACTTTAACATCCACCTAGCAACGCCTTGGCAGCCACCTTAGTAACCACTCAGAACACCTTAACATCCACCTTGCAACTCCTTAGCAACCACTCATAATACCCTATTAACCGCCCAGCAATCACTCAGGATAGCCTTGCAACTGACTAGCAACACCTTATCATTCACCTAGCAACCACTCAGAAAACCCTAGCAATCGCCTAGCAACACCTTAGCAACCACCTAGAACACCCTAGCAACCAACTATTAATGCTACCGCCTATCATCCACTCAGAACACCTTAACATTGACCTAGCAATGCCTTAGCAACCAATCAGAATACCCTAGCAATGCCTTAGCAACCACTCAGAACACCATAGCAACCACCCAGCAATCACTCAGAACAGCCTAGCAACTGCCTGGTAATATTTTAGCAATGACCTAAAACATTCTAGCAACACCTTAGCAACCGCCTATCAACCACTTAGAACACCCTAGCAAATCATTTGCAACTACTCAGAACACCCTAGCAACCGCCTAGCAATCACTCAGAACAGCCTAGCAACTGCCTAGCAACACCTTCTTCATGACCTAGAACATCTTAGCAACACCTTAGCAACCACACAGAACATCCTAGCAACACCTTAGCATCCACCTAGAACACCCTAGCAACCACTCTGAACACCCTAGCAACACCTTAGCAACTATTCAGAACACTCTAGCAACCATCAAGCAACGCCTTAGCAACCGCCTTGCATCCACTCAGAAAACCTTAACATCCAGCTAGCAACACCTTAGCAACCAAGCAATGTCCTAGAAACCACTCAGAACACCCTAGCAACTCCTTAGCAACCACTCAGAACACCATGGCAACCACCTAGCAATCACTCAGAACAGCCTAGCAACATCTTATCCACCTAGAATATCCTAGCAAGGCCTTTGCAACCACTCAACACCCAAGCAATGCCTTAGCAACCACCCAGAACACCCTAGCAACACCTTTGCATCCACCTAGCAACCACTCAGAACACCCTAGCAACCGCTTAGCAACCCCTCAGAACACCCTAGCAACCACCTAGCAAGAAACATGCCAATCCAGACTTGAAACATGCTAACATCTGTTTCAAACCTCTTAAAAACATCTTCAAATATTTCAGCTTTAAATCTACTACAAACTTTCAGACTATGGACGATATTAAATAGTCTTATGCTCAAGTAAACATGATATTATTATGAGAGTTAATAGCAGAAATGGGATTTTTGCGTGAACTAGCCCTTTAATGTTTTATTCTAATAAAACAGCCTGAAACATGTTAGCACCATTAAACAGTCCTGTAATGTTGTTTCAGCCTGAAGGCTTTGTGTGGGGAGTGAGAGAGCAGGACTGGATCCAGTACAAGGATCTGACTCTTCTCTCCGGCATCGTGGAGGAGTCTGAGATCCAGCGCAACACCTCATGAAGGACGCCGTGTGAACCCAAAGCCCCTTCAGTGCCTGTGGAGTGTCCTGATGACTGGATGTTGTAATATGAACTCTGTCTGCACTGTGCTCTAGCCTTGAAAGACACTCTTGTCTTGTCAGTTGTTGTCTTTACAAACTTCCTGTTGCGGACTCAAGCCTGCAGACAGTCTTAGTCCTTTATTTTCAGATCTTCTTTGGCTTTCTGATTTTTATAGATCCTAGTATCGATCACTAGATTTACACATCATTTGTAGAGGTATCGTCACTGTTTAATACTTATGATTGTTCCAGTATATTGTGTACAAATATATATATTTTTAAACATTTTCAAGTGGTGAATATTAATACAGTTTCTGTTGAATTAGCATCTTGTGGCTCTATGTGTGTCTTGTAATGTTTACCGTCTGTTGTTTCTCATATATCTCAGTGTTAAAGGTTGACTACCAAGCTTGTGACAATGTTTACAGGACTAAAAAAAGTTTCTGATGTTCACTGTGAAACAGTTTTCTAAAATGAACAGAGAAAGTCTGTTGTTTTTCTACAATAAAGTTAAGAGCAGAAGAAGTGGGAAAGTTCCAGTACATCCTTTAATGGTATATAAAATTCACTTACTGCTACACTGAAAAAAATGATGTCTGTTAAATTGTTGCAAACTATTTCTATATGTTGAATTTAAACAATATAAATTTAGTAATGTTCAACTTAATTTGTCGGTTTAAATTCAGCCCAAATAAATAGTTTCCAACCACTTAACTTAAAAAAATTAAGTAAATACAAGGACTCATCTTTAAATAATTATTTCAGTGTATTTAGAGTGAGTGTACTTACTTTGCTCACTGATGCTAAACTACAGCTCTGGGAAAGAACGGATCTCTGCAAAGATATTCATTTTCTGAATTGACCTTTATACGTGTTTTGAGTAAAATGTTTATTTGCGTTTTATTCTATCAACTACAAATAGAGTCTTCAGTTTTTTAGAAATTAAATAATCATTTAGAAAGGCCAAAAGTCAATATAAAAAAGGATTTTAGTGTAATTTTTACCCCAGAGATACACTTCCAGGCAAAACATTTGGGGTCAGTTTTTTTTGTTGTTGTTTTTTTTTTAAGGCTTGTTTTTACCTCCTAAACTCTGGGACTCGGTACTGGATCTGTGACGTCATTTACTTCTGCATTCTTTAAATTTAAAGGTCCATACTGGGCCAATACCCCCATAAATGGTTCTGTTTGCTCATCAGTTGGAATAGAATAACTTTTGCATAGATTTAATAGAGACATTTTTCTTTTTTCTGATTACTGACATGTGCAGGAACCAACAAGCAACCTAGACCACACAGAACCTAAAAGGTACATTTTCAAATTTGAGTTTACAAAAAAGGTGCCTCTTTTTTTGAGGTTTTTATTATAACACAGGCAACATATACAAGTATTTTAATCACTTTCAACAGTGTTTTATGAAAATTCAAAGGGTTTTCTTTAAAATAAAACCAAATTTTTGCATTTACACCTCTGCATGTGGACTTGGGAAGCTTTTGAATTTGGTTATAGGCAAAATCCAGGCGGAAACCCCAAAATAGCACTTGATTTTAAGAGCTTAAAGAAAAGTATTCTGTTTATCAAGGCAGCATTTATTAAAAGTCAAAAATATTCAAGTGTTAAATATTTTATACAATTTTAAATAACTGCTTTCTTATTGTATGTAGTTTCAAATGAAATTATTAGTCCAGTCATTATTGCTTTTATTACTATTACCATTAATAATAATTAAAAAAAATAATAATAATAATAATAATGACAATAATTATTAACATTTGTGTGATTTCTGAAGGATCATGTGACTGAAGACTGAAGAAATTAATCTGAAAATTCATCTTTAAATCACTGGAATAAATTATTAAATTAATTCTAATCTACTTTTGAACAGTTCTTTCAGTGCAATATTTCACAATTTTACAGTGTGTACTGTATTTGTGATGTAATAAATGCAGCCTTGGTGAGCAGGAGAAGCTTATTTTAAAACATTAAAAATCCCACTCACCCTAAACTTTTGACCAGTAGTGTATATGAGAAGGTAAATTAGAGGCTTATAATAAATGTCCATCATTTTATCGTAGTAATATATTAAGAATCTGGCATTTTCATTGTTAGTGACAAAATGTTATGTATGAATTAGATATCACAAAATGTTTGTCACAACTAGATGGCAAGATGCCGTGTTACGAAGTCAGAACTAGATATACACGGTAAAATGTTACAAAATGTTGTCAGTCAGAACTAAATATTACCAGGAAAATGTAATGTAACAAAGTGTCGTGTCAGATCTAGATGTGTTCCAAAATGTTATGTCAGATGTTTTGCTGACATCTAGTGTATAAAAGAGGAGTTTATACACCGTTTTGCACGCTTAAACATTTGTAACGTAAACATTAAAATATGAATACAAAATGATAAATCCAAAGATATTTTGAAAAACGTTAGTAACAGTATTACCTTATTAGTAGGAAAATGGCGGCAGCTAGCTCTCTGCAACTCTCACATGCTCACTGAAGTTAAGCAGGGCTGCGCCTGGTCAGTACCTGGATGGGTGACCACATGGGAAACTAGGTTGCTGCTGGTGGTGTCAGTGAGACTAGCAGTCTGTGTGGGTCCTAACGCCCCAGTATATTGATGTGGACTCTATACTGCTCAGTTAAACTGAGATCCTGACTCGTTAAAAATCCCAGGAAGTCCTTCAAAAATGGTTAACCCTGACATCCTGGCTAAATTTGCCCACCGGCCTTTGTCCATCATGGTCTCCTAACCATCACACATCACTCTGGCTGTTTCTTTTGACTGATCTTGCGTCCATGTGTTCTCATGTAATGTCATCATCAATTGCCTAAGTTCACTTCCAAAACTCGAGAACGCAAGAACAGAAGACGCGTGAAACTTCCTGGATGGGTTCTTGATATCGAGGACGCATGGATACAAACTTAAGCACCGAACTTATTCTAGAAGTCCCAGAAGTCATTGCGACTGGAGGTGGGAAGCGCAGCATTTTATATAGATTTATTATTAAAGTTTAGAGATATAACTTATTTACCTCAGGAGTTTCTCTAAATGAGACGGTGAATATAAACATTAGCATTAACGTCTTAATACAGGCATTAACCCATTAAGGGTGTTAATTTGCTGAAATTCGTATTAAAATCAGTTTTATTTGTGCTGTGCAACGTATATTTGTAAGGTCTTTATGCAGAGTATATATTTTGAAAAGGGGAAAAACAATAAATCGCTGTATGAATGCTGTAATGTTTAAATAATTTTCAGTTAAAAACGTGTGACGGTCATGTGAACATCAGGAAGAACGCAGCATCTCATTTCTCACAGAGGATGCGTTCTCTGTTCTGAGTTTGTTCTTCCCAGGTGACCTGGCAAAACCGGTCTTCACAAGAACGCAAGTTCGTTCTCTGAGTTCTTGGAATTGAGAAACAGCTTTTTCTCCATCAATCAGCAGGCGAGTGGTGTCTGGCGCAAATATGGCTGCTGTCGCCTTATTCAGGTGGGTGCTGCACACTGGTGGCGGATGAGGAGATTCCCCCCAAACATGTGTAAAGCGCTTTGAGTGTCCAGAAAAACTCTATATAAATGTAAGGAATTATTATTATTATTGTTGTTATTAAATACTATGGAAGTCAAAATTCTTTAAAATATCTTTAAAGCTTTTTCTATATCATAAAGCAGAATCTCACAAGTTTGGAATAACTTGAGAGTGAGTAAATGATGATAGAATTAGTTTGAAGTAGTTTAAATTTAAATATTTGAAGATGTTTTTAAGAAGTTTAAAACAAATGTTAGCATGTGTCTTGTCTGGATTGGCATGCTTCTTTCTAGGCGGTTGCAAATAGAGGAACTTATACACGGTTTTGCACACTCATGCACACTTAAACATTTGTAACGTAAACATTAAAATGTGAATACAAAATGAATGCAAAATAAAGAAACTCACATGTTTGGAATAACTTGAAGGTGAGTAATGGCCCGTTTCCACTGAGTGGTACGGTTCGGTTTGGTACGCTTGTATGGCCGTTTCCATTGTCGAAAGGCGTACCGAACCGAACCGTACCGTACCAAAACACGAGAAAGGGTACCAAAAGGCGGAGATAGACGCTGAACGCTATTGGTTTACAGAGATACGTCATTCGCTTTCGCAACAAGCCAGAATAAAAACAAAAAACCCACCATGTTTAAAATACACAGTAAGAGATTACAGCGGAAATTTATATATAATAACAAGCCATGGTCGACCGGGGCTCAAACAAACCTTGTCGTCATCTTGAGGAACAGCCACAAAGTCAAAAAGAAGAGCAGATTTTCCCTGTGCCCCTTAGTTTTTTACGAGCCAGTCTGAAGCACGAGCGGTTTCGCTTTCTTGCTTGCGCTCGCCGCACGTCTATATGTGAAGTAACAAACTTCTTGGGCTGATGATAATAACATGCGCTTGAAACCTGATCCTGTCAGAAGCTTACATACGCGAGACTGACCCGCAAAAAAACAAAGGAGAAGCCGGAAAAAAGGAGCACATAATCTTTTTTAGCAAACGTGAACAATCTGCCATGTTGAACTATTATTATTATCACATTTTGAACTATGATGAACTCAGAATGATGGAATGGCTCTCTAACAGAGGCTACATGTGCTGCTGATTACAGACACAGATGAGAGGTTTACACTGACTGTGGGCTATTTTGTGTTGTTTTTTTAACCTAAATAAGGACTAAATCTGCTGTGTGTAGTTCTTCTGTAGTTGGTAATACTCATGACGGCAGAATACTCATTTTTGTAACTAATTCATTTTCTCTTCCACACCCGCAGGCGTCGCTGTTCTCAGTCAAACAGACGCATGATTTCACTTTTGCTCCTGAGCTGAACCTCTGCGAAGAGCAACAAAAACCCCACACGACGCATTATGGAGCAGTAAATGACAGTAAATGTGGATTGATCGACTGAGGCGGACTCTCTCTCCTTCATAAAGCCCCAGTGAATGACAATTCCCCACTAGTGGCGGTAACAACTACAGCTGGATTTCACCGCTGTCTCCAGGTCACAAGAGCGGATTCCCCACAACAACTATTTTTAGCATCTGGATAGTTCTTTGTTGTTTGAAGAATATTTTCCTTGTTCATTCAGGTGGATTTGACGGCAGGAATGGCGTTCAATAAGACGTATATTCGAGTGGGCTATTCTTGTGTGGGGATGCTGGTGGGCTTTTCGGCGTTTCTGGTGTGGAACATCGCTTACAAACAGCCGTGGACCGCCGCGATGGGAGGATTATCAGGTAAATTCTTTGGCTGTGGCTCAAATGCAGGTGAGCTGACTAACTTAACCTAGACAGCATAGGTATCATCAACTCGGAAAGCGCCTGTGATGTGATTTGTTGTGTTCGCAAATCCCAATTTTAGGACAAGATGTTCATGTCAATGGTTACAGGTTTCCAGCATTCTTCAAAATATCTTCTTTTTAGGGTTATCTTAATTTTTAGGGTAACTATCCCTTTAAGTAGCTATTGCATATATATATATATATATATATATATATATATATATATATATATATATATATATATATATAATTATTTTTATTTATTTTTTTAAGAAAGTTAGGCAAAAGTAAAATATATTTTTAGCATTCAATTGAATAACACTGCAAGTGTATTTTAAGCAGTTAAATTGCAATTAAAAATAGTCAATGCAATAATTCAATCATGTTCATTTACTTCCAATTTTCAAATACACTTCTTAAAATGAAAGTATGATATTTGTTCTATATATTTTGATGCTGTTTTCAATAGTGTCACTATTATAATTCACTAATCAGTGAATGCAGGAAATTTTTAGCTATTAGGTTTATGGGAGTAATACTAATGAACATTCTGTGTTTATTAAGTCATTCTCTTGGAATTGTTTACACTTGTTGTAGTAGTCAATTCCGAATTGATTATGTTAAGGAATATTGTTTAATGTGAACACTAACAAACAACATCTTGTCTGAACACATTCAAGCAAAAGCTTTGAAATTTTTGTCCAGACCAGTGTTTTTTCTTGACCTTTTAGTTTCTTAGTGCACTTTGATCCGTCACTGTGCTTGAGGTCTTTGAGTTGGTGTTGTGCAAGAGAATCATAAACAAATGTCATGATTTAGCTGATTTTTTTGTGTGTTCAGTTATTGGATATTTGATAGCCAAAATGACCTTTAACTATTTTAACATGGTTAAGGTTAAATACTAGTCTAAATTGATTAAAACTAGGGACATTTTGGTTGCTGCATTAAATCACCTTTGTAACTTTTTGCATTTCAAACCAGACATTTGCATTTGCGTGTCAAAGTGGGTCAAAGACTAAAAAATAAGTTTTTTAAAAAAGCATACAAAAACTTTAATAGAGTTTCATATTATTTTTTCTTTCGCTGTGACATTAGCTAGTCATAAATTGATTTATTACAACCACCTTAATTTTTTTTCAGTGATTCACATACGATACCCACTCAAATGTAGTGCATCATAATTATATACACACACCGGCCACTTTATTAGGTACACCTTACTAGTAGGCATGGGCCGATAAGATTCTGACGGTATGATAACCTTGGATAAAAATATCACGGTTTCACGCTTTTTCATGGTATTGTGATTATTGTGAAACATTTAAAATATTTTGGAACAGTAAACATGTCAGGATAAATAATTCAAATGAATCATTGACTTCTGCTGTCTTCATTAGTTTAAAAAACAAATTTTTAAAAAAAAATTTACCATTAAAAATGGCATATTTGAATATTTTTTTCTGCTGGAGATACTGTTGTCCTAAAAAGCAAAAAAAACTTAGATAAAAAATCTTACACATACCTTAGGAACAGTATTGCTGAAAATTTTGACGGTTTTAAAACCTTGACTTTTCCAAACCACGGTATACCTTGAAAACGGTTATCTTCCCATGCCTACTTACTAGTACTGGGTTGGATCCCCTTTTCCCTTCAGGACTGCCTTAATTCTTCGTGGCATAGATTCAACAAGGTACTGGAACTATTCCTCAGAGATTTTGGGCCATATTGACATGATATCTGCAGCAACTACGTGATGCTTTGTTGGCTGCACATGATGTGAAACTCTCCTTCCACCACATCCCAAAGGTGCTCTATTGGATTGAGGTCTGGTGACTGTGGAGGCCAGTGAAGTACTGGGAACTCATTGTTATGTTCAAGAAACCAGTCTGAGATGATTCATGCTTTATGACATGGAGTGTTATCCTGCTGGAATTAGCCATTAGAAGATTCCCTGCATTAGATGATTCTCTGTAAACCCTAGAGATGGTTGTGTGTGAAAATACTAGTAGATCAGCAGTTTATGAAATACTCAGACCAGCCCGTCTGGCACCAACAACCATGACATGTTCAAAGTCACTTAAATCACCTTTCTTCCTCATTCTGATGCTCAGTTTGAACTGCAGTAGATCATCTTGACCATGTCTACATGCCTAAATGCCTTGAGTTGCCAGGTGATTGGCTGATAAGAAATGTGTGTTAACGGAGCAGTTGGACAGGTGTACCTAATAAAGTGGCCGGTGAGTGTATAAAAATCTTTTCATGCATATTTAGAGCAATAATCGTATTAAAAGACATTTTAAAAGGTCACAGCACAGCCACAAAATCTCCATTCCTTGGCATTTAACATTACTATACCACTTGTCACCGTCTCTTAAACCACTGGTTTTAGCCAGTGTCTGCAATAAGTTTTTGGAACTATCACTTATTCTCAAATGTGTTTTACAGGTCAAAATAAGTATTATATAATATGTATTC
Organism: Danio aesculapii; assembly: GCF_903798145.1. Lineage (NCBI taxonomy): Eukaryota > Metazoa > Chordata > Actinopteri > Cypriniformes > Danionidae > Danio > Danio aesculapii. Next base: position 41,274,985 of record NC_079440.1, read on the forward strand.
ATTTACAAGTATGCAAGTTACTCTGTATTTACATGAATACAGGTCACTCTGAAGGAGAATAGAATATTATTTAACCCATACTTTGACATTAAAATAGACACTTTAAATCACTTTTGCAGACACCAAAGTGTACAGATATTTATTTCTATTTATAAGATCACAAAAATACCTGTAAAGTAAATACACAGGATACACATCTTTGCAGTCACTGTTTGAAATTTCACATGCGTTTATTGAATTACTTCTGACTATAGTAAACGTCCTACCCACAAACACCGCAGTGTTTAATATGGAAGTATGGTAATGTTGGTAAGGGAGTTTCTGCTGTGTTGTGTAATATCACAGAAGGCTTTTCTGCAAATCTAGCAGTGCTCAGAGAATTTAGTGCTGTCACACAGAAACCCAGTAGTTTTCATGCATGTGAGAATGACGAAGCATTAATGAGTGCAGAGTCAGAGATGTGTTTGCTCATTGTGTTTCTCCATGCAGGAGTTTTGGCGTTATGGGCTCTGGTCACACACATCATGTACATCCAGGACTACTGGAGAACATGGTTAAAGGGCCTGAAGTTCTTCATGGCCATGGGTGTCATTTTCTCGGTGTTGTCCATCGTCGCGTTCATCTCCTTCCTCTGCGTCGCCATCTCACGCCAACAGTGTGAGTACAGATCCAAACTGAAGAAGAGCTTGATCAGAGACATATGTGAACAAGGGTATTGTAGTTAACTGAAGCTAAAAACATGAATATGAAACTGTATATACAGTTGAGGTCAGAATTATTAGCCCGTCTGTTAAATTTTAATTCTTTTATATTATTTCCCCAATTTCTGTTGAATGGAGAGAAGATTTTTTCAGCACATTTTAAACATAATAGTTTTAATAACTGATTTATTTGATCTTTGCCATGATGACAGTAAATAATATTTTACTATATATTTTCAAGATTCAGCTTAAAGTGACATTTAAAGACTTAACTAGGTTAACTAGACAAGATAGGGTAATTAGGCAAATCATTGTATAATAAGACTTTCTCCAGAAGAAAAAATATTATAGGAAATACTGTAAAAAATTCCTTTCTCTGTTAAACATCATCAGGGAAAAATTTGAAAAAAGAAAATTCACAGGAGGGCTATTTTTTTAGCTAGATATCAAGTTAATATTTCATTTTCAGTGTTCAAGAAAAGTAACATTTAAAAAATGCATGAAGATGATATCAACATAAAGCAACAAATGTAAACTTATAAAAACTAATGAAATTAGATTACTTGTTTTATTATAATATAATAATATTAAAATTAAAGTTATTGATAAAAACAGTAACTTCGATGATGCAAAACTTTCTAGTGCTAAAATAACGCAAGCTAAAAAAACAACATTTATTCCAATAAAGCTAGTAATGTAAATATAAGTTGTTTTTAAGAATGAATAAATTCAGGTTGATTTTAGAGCATCTCCAAGCTCAATTCTTTTCTAATATTTTTGTAAGTTTTTTTTTCCAAATCATTTTAAATCATAATAGTTTTAATATAAAATTTCTCTTGTTTTTGACTTTGACAACAGTACATAATATTTTACCAGCTCGCAAGATGCCATAGATATTTGCATTACATGTCACCCACGTTGTTGTTGTCTTGGAAGGAATGCGTCAATAGATCCGGCATTTTAGTACAGGGGTAGTGCTCCTTTGAAATGAATGCAGGACCAATGTGCAGTGGAGGACTGCTCATCTGGAGCGTTGATGTGTATATATACAAGTATATACATATATCTATGATCAGGAGTTTTCCCGGTGGTCATTATGCAAATATTGTTTTAAATTACGAAAATTATAATTTTACATCAGTTTTCTATTTTGATGGATAAGTGACCGCACGGGCATTGCAGACAAAGAGCGTGTGTTTGTGTGCGTGGTAAATATATTATCCTCCCTCCCTGTTAAAATTGATGTAATCCATGTCCTGAAACACCCCCCTCTCCTGCTTTCACTTTTCATTTTAACGGAGGGAGCGATTATTTGTGAATGAATCTCCGTTATGAACGACTCGTTCACTTAGAAGACAATAATTCAAGTTTCTGGCACCGCAGCATCTTGTCATATTTCATTTACTTTCTTTGCTTATTTTATTCAACAAAGCAAGTCTAAACCTAGTATTTAGTGCAAGATGGTGCTACTTTGCCGCTCACACTCCGCCTCTTTGCCCTTTTTTGGTTACCCCTAGTCAGTGCGATGACGCGTGAACAAATTGGCAACGATTGGCCATGTCCACTTGTAGCTCCATTTGCGCTCTTCAGAAACCCATAGATATTTACATTAGATGTCGCCTACCCTGTTGTTGTCTATTGGAAGGAATGCGTCAATAGAGCCGCCATTTTTGTACAGGGTAGCCCTCCATAAAAAGGAATGCGAGACCAAGGTGCAGTGGAGGACTGTGACCACCCAGAGCCAGAAATATACACAAATATGCATATATCTATGATCGGGAGTTTTCCCGGTGGTCATTATGCAAATATTTTTTTAAATTATGAAAACTATAATTGAGCATGTGTTTGTGTGGATGGAAATGTACTATCCACCCTCCCTGTTAAACGTGATCTAATCCGTGTCCTGAAACACACGCCCTCTTCCTGCTTTCACTTCTTATTCTGACAGAGGGAGCGATTCGTTTGTGAATGAATCTCCGTTTATGAACGACTCGTTCACTTAGAAGACAATAATACCAGTTTCTAGCACCGCAGCATCTTGTCGTCGTACTTCATTTACTTTGTTTGCTTATTTTATTAAAAAAAACTAGCATAAGCTTAATATTTAGTGCCAATTGGTGCTACTTTGGCTTATAGTCAGTGCCTCTAAGAGACTTATTATCATCAATAACGTTACTTGTTTAGCACAAAAGTCTGTAACATACAAAAATGTAAAAAACGAAATCTTACCTATGAAATGTTCTGCCTTTGTGCTTTGTTTTCTTTGTTTGCTCATTACTACACCCGTACAGAGCGCTAAAGTCATCTTCACATTGGCTTTAGTCTTAACTAGTGCAGTTGATGTTAGTGAATGATATTTGTCCTGGGAGCACAGTACAAATGTGGCAGCGCTATTGACGCATGCTTATGGTCCACATGCGAAATCTAGTGTATATATCTATGGCAAGATGCTAGTACACCTTAGACTATCATAATACCTCAAAAACTACATTTTGATTTCACAGGGACTTTAACTATTCCTCTTTTTTACTGTAAAAATGCCATTGCTCTATTAAACATCACATGGGAAATATGTTTAAAAAAAATTATATTAGTCTCTTGTGAAATTGTAGTTATGTTTTCAACTATTTGACCTGTTCTGAAGTAAAAGTGCTGTTTTTTTTTGTGTCCGCAGCCCTCACAGATCCCACCAGTCTGTATCTGTCATGTGTGTGGAGCTTTATGAGCTTGAAATGGTCCTTCCTGTTGACCCTTTACTCCCATCGATATCGCAAAGAGTTTGCAGACATCTCCATCCTCAATGACTTTTAAGCACACAGCAGCACGCTAGTGTCCACAGGTAAACTATCACACAAACATACCACACGCTCGGCTGTTAGCGTTCAGACTGGAGCAGAAACACTCATCAAGGAGAGTCTGACAGTAGGATATCAGTAGCAGATCACTTCTCTCTCTTTCTACACTCATCTGTCCAGCGGTCTGTATACTGAAGGATAAGTTTTAAATCGGGACTTTTTAAACTCTATGATCAATGTCAGTCTTTCTGAGCCTTTTTACATTGAGTGAGATGTTAAGAAGAGTTTCTGTCTTTCTCTGAGCTGCTGTTTCCTTGTCTTGAATGTTTTTCCTTCTGCTGTTTCACTATGAGATATGGGTGAGAGTTTTTAATTGAGCTGGAGAATGTCACCTTTTTCTCCTGCTACCGCACAGATGTCTGGTGGTTTTATAAATAAGCACTTTATTGTCCTTTAGAAAGTGGATTAACCATCACATACATTGTTCCTGTGGGAATCTTGAGGCTTTATAGGTGAAGGATGTGCTATTTGGAAAGGTTATGGTTTCTTATTCATGGATTGAATGATTTTTGTAGCATATGTTTTCACAAGACAAACAGGGTTTTTCCATATTGAACATCAAATGTCTGTCAGCTGCGCTCAGACAATAATGCATGTGTTTGTTGTTCTATTACTTTGAGCTTTCTTTTTTTATATAATTACGCAAAAACATTGTATTATACTGTTAGAATTGGTTTTATTTTGCTTTTGCCTCAAACTTATGTGAACAAATCCATTATTGTATTACGAAATCAATATCTTTATGTATGTGTGAGTGGCCCATTAATAAAATAACCTGTTATTATGTCGTTATTCCGTGTGGGACATCAGCTTCTTTGAAACACAAGAAGGAAAGTTAAAATCATAGACATGGACGTAGTTTCCGTGACATCACCCATACGTTTCTGAACATAGATATATATATACACTAGATATCACATACGGACCCAGAGCATGCGTCAATAGTGCCGCTACATTTGTACAGGATAAATGTCATTCAGCTGCACTAGTCAAGACAGTGTGCCAATGTGAAGATGACTTCAGCGCTGTGTACGGGTGTAGTAATGAGCAAACAAAGAAAACAAAGCACAAAGGCAGAACATTTCATAGGTAAGATTTCGTTTTTTACAATTTTGTATGTTATGAACTTTTGTGCTAAACAAGTAACGTTATTGATGATAATAAAGTCTCTTACTGCACTGACTATAAGGCAAAGTAGCACCAACTTGCACTAAATACTAAGCTTATGCTAGTTTTTTAAAATAAAATAAGCAAACAAAGTAAATGAAGTACGACAAGATGCTGCGGTGCTAGAAACTGGTATTATTGTCTTCTAAGTGAACAAGTCGTTCATAACGGAGATTCGAAATGTGCTGGAAAAAAAATCTTCTCTCCGTTCAACAGAAATTGGAGAAAAAAAAAAATAAACAGGGGTTAATAATTCTGATTTCAACTGTATATGCAGAGTTCAGCGACTAATGAGCTGGAATCAGTTGAGCTGAAGTGACGGCAACCAGCGAGACCTAGCTGTCACTCAAGTGGCCACGCCCTTAATTATGCAGACTTGATATAAACGAAACGGATGTTATAAAAAAATTCACCCCCCTCACCGTTGTCATGAAGGGTAATATTAGCTATATGCACAAAATCGTTCTGTGTACCAGGCTGTAAACGCCTTTTCTTCTGCTGTAAAGTTGGCCATTTTAACATTGCTCTATTATAGAGCCAGGCCTAGCGGAATTTCAATGAACTGCAGTTTCAGTTACTTTCATATTAGTTTAACAAGAGAAAGCGGGATGTTGCAGCTTGGTTAAAATACAGCTTTATTTTTATTTTAAAAAATACAAAACTAAAAGCTTTGTGTAATGGTACAGCAATTTGGTAATAAAAAAGACAGCATTCTCAGAAATGTAAAAGCGGATAGCAAATCTCATTTTAATGCCTGCTATAAAAATAGCTAACATTCAAGTATAGCTGCCTTAGATATTCATTAAAAAGGATATTTATCCCATATTAACAGTAAAATGTCTCAGTATGTTCTTCTTTTAAAAAGTAATCAAACATAAAGTGCAATTTCAGATGCTTTTATAGTTTCAAATGGAATTTAAAAATGGCAGAAGACTATTAGTCATTTCCTAGACTTGAGCAAAACACTAACAGATGCTGATAACTGTGGATGTTTATGAGTTCATATTTCACCAGGAGAAGCTTACTCTGCTGTTCAAACCACTGGGGTGAAAAGCTGGGGTGTCAATCAGTAAAAATATTGACATCATTTATTATGTTAATTATACATTTGTTAATGTTAAGCTGCTTTGACACAATCTACATTGTAAAAGGGCTTTAGAAATGAAGATGAATTGAATTGAATATTAATATATTGTAAAAAAAAAATGTGAAAATTTATTTGAAAAAAAAAAAATGATTTATATTACAATTAAATGAATTCCCATGTTCTTTCAGGGTTATTATTCCAGTGTTCAGCATCACCTGATCATTCAGAATTTGATTTGATACTCAAGAAACATAAATTACTGTGAATGTTGAACGCTTTCTGAAAACCATGCTGCATTGCTGCCAGATTATTTAGTGAACCCAAAGCTTAAAAACCAGCAAAAAATCCACGTTGTAAGTTTTTCTTGTTCTGTTTTTTTCCAACAAACAAAATAAAGGACTGACTCAAATATCCTGAATAAGACCCTTTAAAACGCATTCCTCATAAATGTTCACTTCCTGTTTGTACTATGCTAGTTTGATTTCTGTCATGCGCAAGCTGAAATTAAGAAAAAACAACTCCTCAAAAATGACTCCGCCTTTGAGTGAATCAGTCATGTGATCTGAGAAGTGCTCTTGTTTTGGATTGTTTCCTTCATTTCCTTCATCTCACAACAGATTCTTGATCAGCTTCTGCTTTGAAAGAAAATGGTTCTTCTAGAAGAGGAAACTGTCGAATGAGTTTCATCGTCCTCCACTGGCTCATTAGGGAACCTAAAAAGCAGACAACAGCATCTTCAATACTTTCATGAGTTTTCTATCATGGTCTGTCAATATGCTTATCGATCTGTCAATACTCTTACAGAGTGCAATAATAGACATCGGCTACTTTTATTAGTTGTGTTTTTCCATTCATTTTTGACATTGTGATTTACACTTTTTGTTTTTTTTACAGTTTCTCTCAATTGCTTTGACACATTTTTCAAACCAGTCTTACCCAGGACTGGGCGATATGGCAAAAATGCGATCTTGATAATTCTTTTCCATATTGAACGATAACAATATATATTTCGATAGCATTAAGTTGTTAATGCTTCCAGATTTAAAAAGAGTACCCCAACAATGACTGAAGCCACAAAAATTAGAGGGTCCATTAAGTGACAACATATTTTCAGCCAATAAATTTTCGATGGCTGAAAATTCAGTACATTTCTAATATTAACACACTTTTAAATTCCCATTGTTGCACATTTCTGCTGTGCAATTGGCTCAGGTAAATATAGAGTAAAAAAAGTCCAGAGCTTATCATTGTTATTGACAAATTTTATCACGACTCGATATAATATCGTTTATCAGCCCAGCTCTAGTCTTAACATTCTCTAAACTGTGAGTGCAAATGTCAAAACAGTTTGCTAGAACTTCAGAACTTTATTGCATGTCAGCAAAAAAAAAAAACCATTACAATCATGCTTCAACAGTTTTATTGTGTCAGTAATTTGGCCAAGGCCACCAAAACATAAAGTGTGTTTGTCATGTCAGCCACACTGCTTAAAATATATTTATTTTCCCATGATAGTCAACCATGGAAATTAGTTTTTTTTTAAATCTGATATTTGTTAAGAATGAAAAGTACATCGAAAAAAATAAATAAATGAACTTTTGTATTTATACAATACATTTATTTGTTACGAATGTATTACATGCAATCTTGCTTGTCAAATTGCTGTATTGTATAATTCATATTTCTTATGTTACCACAAATACACAAAAAAACAGCATCCGTGGTTAAATGTGTTCTTGGTGGACATCCTGTCACTCTTGTTGGCTTTTCCAGAGATTACACGTCTTCCATTTGCTCTTTCACAAGCATGTTATTGCAGTTCAGGACTGTGAAAGTTCTCCATTCTCAAAAAAAGAAAGTAGTGATTGTGCTGTGGCCAATCTACATGTATATGGTTTCAAACATAATTGGTTAAATAGATGATGCAAATTGTATTGCCATTAGAGGCCATTTACCAATTTAGCAGACATTATAAACAATTTCAATATCAGGTTTATATGGTGTAAACATGCGTGTGTACACATGATTGATATCATTGAATACATTGTTTTGAGTGTGATGGCTTACACAATGAGAAATGAGAGATTGTGAAGAGTTTGACAGTTTAAATGAGAATCGACTCATTAGTTTTGAACAACAAGCCATACGGAATTAGTTTATGTCCAAACTACAAACACTTACTGTTTGCACACATGTGAAAAAAAGCAGTTGCAATTTACTTAAATCAGTTAGAAATGCTTTTCTGAAGTGAACAATTAGCTAATTGTTCAGAGATCAAATCCTATTGTTTTGAAAAATTTAAGTTTCATTTGAGAATTGAGCCAAAGCAATTGAGAAAAACTAATTGCATCAAAAAGTTATTGAGATTTACAAAAACAACATTTTTAATTGCTGTAAATCTTCACCTCTGATTAGTGTTTTTATTTTTTTTTTTGTCAGAATTATGGGTAATGTAGTTTTTTACCAGGACTTCTGCAATTCAACACATTTCTCGGATTGGTGAAGATTTTTTTTTTTTGTCAGAATTATGGGTAATGTAGTTTTTCACCAGGATTTCTGCAATTCAACACATTTCTCGGATTGGTGAAGATTTTTTTTTTTTGTCAGAATTATGGGTAAAGTAGTTTTTACCAGGATTTCTGCCATTCAACACATTTCTCTATTCACCATGTTTCCCTGATTGGTGGAGATTTCTTTGGGTCAGAATCATGGGTAATGTAGTTTTACCAGGATCTCTGCTGTTCAACATGTCTCTCTGATTGGTGAAGATTTTTTTTTGTCAGAATCATGGGTAATGTAGTTTTACACCAAGCTTTCTGATTTAAACACATTTCTCTGATCAGTGGAGATTTCATTGGGTCAGAATTATGGGTAATGTAGTTTCACCAAGCTTTCTGCTGTTCAACACCTCTCTGATTGGTGAAGATTTTTTTTGTCAGAATCATGCGTAATGTAGTTTATTACCAGGACTTTTGCTATTCAACATGTTTCTCTGATTAATAGAGTTTTTATTTTGTCAGAATTATGGGTAATGTAGTTTTTCACCAAGCTTTCTGCTGTTCAACATGTCTCTCTGATTGGTGGATTTTTTTTGTCAGAATCATGGGTAATGTAGTTTTTTAAAAGAAATTAGCCTGTTAGACTTTTTTTTTTTACCAGGAATTCCTGAAATTGATTCTTCTTCAAAAAACAAATAAATCAGTTTGAAATAAAGCAGCCTGATGCCTCAACAAAAGCGTGTTATTAAAAATCCAACAAGTAAAAATTGTAAAAGTTTCTCTGTGGACAAAAGAAATGTCATCTGTACATCCAGAACTCAACTATTTCACTTCATATTGTAGTCTTACTGTCTTCTGTGTGGAACAGTCATATTGAGGCCACTCAGCACTAAAGCAGCTTCAGTGCCTGCCGAGACTCTCCTCTCAGCTTTAACATAGGACAGAGACACAGTATTCAGCATGGACTGCACTGAACGCCAGTACAAACCTGAGAGGCAGAGAGAGAAAAAAAAAAAGAGTGTTAAAAGAGAACACTAGAAAGACCACACAAAATCAACACGAGCACCGATTCTCACTCTGAACATGCAGCACTTTCTCCAGAGAACAGACTGCATTAGCACAGGGACATCTCAGTAACTCCTCCTCAGATAAAGGCTCAGGCTGCAACAACATGCAAACATTCATGCAATAGCTGTTTAATGCATCTATGTGGACACATCTGTAAACACACACACAAACCTCATTTCCTAGAAGAGCACTGACACAGGCTTGGGACGCATCGCAGAGAGAGCCAAGCTCATAACCTCCCTCTAACACCAGCACCACTCGACCTTCAGCAAGCTCCATTAACTTCTGCGTCAACCATCCAAAACCTGAGATATAACACACAGAGCCAAAACCTATAAATGTTCACATTCTCTGATTTAGTGACACACACACACACACACATCATACTGTTAAAAATGGTACAGAAAGACATGAAGGCATTGTGTGTCATAATAAGAGTTTTAATGACTTGACACATTCATGGTAGCTGACATTAGCTAAGTCATGACTGTAGTGTGGTAATAACTTTTGAAAACCGCACAGTCATTATAAACTCTTCTGCTTCTCATTTTTAAAACACTGTTTCTGTAGGGGAATACCAGAGAACAAGGAAAATGCAGACAACACAGAAATACATTCAGGCTGAGATCGTACAAACATGCTGTTTCAAAACGGAGAGATAATGAGCTGAGAGAAATGTTGATTATGAAAAAAGATTTGAATCAGTATTGAAAAAGTAAACAAAAATGAGCGGGGCTCAGGGAAAACAACACATTTATATTCTGCTATACAGTGCATCTGAAAGTATTCATAGCGCTTCACCTTTTCCACATGTTTTTATGTTACAGCCTTTTTCCAAAATGGATTAAATTCATTTATTTCCTCAACATTCTACACACAATACCCCATGACGACAATGTGAAAAATGATTTTGTGAAATTGTCGCATGTTTATTAAAAATAAAAAACCTGAACAATCCCATGTACAGAAGTATTGCACTGTATTATTTGATATTTTGCACAAACTTTGTGGAGTTATTACACGTACATTTAGGGGAGACTCTGTATCCTCCCATAGCAGCTGGATGACCCTCTGTAGCATTAAAACCAGCTGAAACCAGGACCACATTTGGGGAAAACTCATGAGCAATTGGCATGACTACCGTTCTGTAAAGAGAGAGAGAGAGAGAACATTTTATATATATATAAATGTATATAAATGTGTGTGTGTGTATATATGTATGTATATATATATATATATATATATATGTATGTATGTATGTATGTATGTATGTATATATATATATATATATATATATATATATATATATATATATATATATATATATATATATATATATATATATATAGCCCCCCTTTGAATTTTTTTTCTTTTTGAAATATTTCCCAAATGATGTTTAACAGAGCAAGGACATTTTCACAGCATGTCTGACATTTTTTTCTTCTGGAGAAAGTCTGATTTGTTTTATTTCGGCAAGAATAAAAGCAGTTTTAAATTTTTTTTTAAAAACCATTTTAAGGTCAAAATTATTAGCTCCTTTACACTATATTTTTTTGATAGTCTACAGAACAACCCTAACCCTAACCTGCCTAGTTAACCTAATTAACCTAGTTAAGCCTTTAAATGTCACTTTAAGCTGTACAGAAGTGTCTTGAAAAATATCTAGTAAAATACTATTTACTGTCATCGTGGCAAAGATAAAATAAATCAGTTATTAGAAATCAGTTATTAAAACTATTATGTTTAGAAATATACTTATACACACAGTTGAATTGTAAAATACGGGAGAATCCCGGGAAACACTGTAGGGTTGACAGGTATGATATATAGTTTCAGCGTTGATATCGCAACATGCTATCGCAAAGTTCTTCCTGAATTGTGTTTTTTTGTCTTCTGTAGTTTTATTCAAATCACAATATATTGCAGGAAAACAAAATATCACAATGCAATATCCTATATTGTGCAGCCCTACAATGATGATTTTTTTGGGACCAAGCTAGCCATTTACTGTGGGACTAAAACGACACTAACAGAAATGAGAACAGTAAGATGACAACAGAACTGTACCTGAACGCAGCGAGGTATTCGGCGTCTCCCATTGGAGGTCTTAATCCTCCCGACCAGGCCACATTTACATTATAGCCTTTTCCTGCATCACATCCTACCTGTAGTACATGCATATAGCTTACATTTACAAGCAGACATAGCAACGCCCAAACTAAAATTTAAACCACCATTAAATCTATTTATTTACTCATGAAAATGTGTAAAATATAGTTATTTCTTTTTAAATTAACTTCATCAGTATTATTGAACAATATGCAAATGTTTAGAGGATTTATTGATCATACAATTTGTAAGTTAATATTTTCTGTCCTTTAGAGGATGTGTTGTCTGAGAGATGTGCTGTAGCTTTATTTAGCAATATAATATTGCATGCTCAATAAAGTGACAGAACTAACCCTGGTGGGATCTCCAGTGCGATTGAAAAATAAGCCATCATCGTAGCGATGCAGAGAAATGTAGAGGACACTGGGATCTGTGTAGAATGCCGTCTCAGTTCCACTGCCATGATGAACATCCTGAGAAAAAAAGCAGAGAACGGCAGTGATTAAAGTTAAAAAATAACACCTTTTTTATCCCTTTCATACCCTAAAAATATATGTTTATGGTAAAATGTGTAGCTTCTGTGATCCTCTCCAGCATTTCATAAAATTATGTTTGTCTATGACACAATGTTTTAAGGTCAATACCTTTCAGTAAGTGAAAATCAAGCATGGAAATACTGTGTCAGTGTGTGTTTGTGTGTGTGTGTTTCTTACCCAATCTACAATAAGGATCTTTTTAACCTTCAATTGTTCCTGAAGCTGTTTAGCAGCAATGGCCACAGAATTAAAAACACTGGAGCCACTGCAACACACAAAATGGGGGAAATAAATCCAGTTCCGACAGTGACACATTACAAAATACTACCATTCGTTCATTTTCCTTTGGCTTAGTCCTTTTATTCATCAGGAGTCGCCACAGCAGAATGAACCGCCAACTTATCCAGCATATGTTTTACACAGCGGGTGCTCCCTCAGCTGCAACCCATCACTTGTAAACATCCATACACTCTTCTATCCACATACTTACAACAATTTAGTTTATTCAATTCACCTATACCGCATGTTTTTGGACTGTGGGGGAAACCGGAGCACCCGGAGGAAACCCACGTGAACGGGAAGAACATGCAAACTCCATGCAGAAATGCCAACTGACCCAGCTGGAACTCGAACCAGCAACCTTCTTGCTGTGAGGTGACAGTGATAACCACTAAGCCACCTAGTCGTTATTAAAAAATACAGTGATAACTTATTTGATGCACATTATTAATAAAAAAGTTTATAGTAATATACAGCAATAGCTAATTATATACACAAGAGTCTAGAGATTTTGAGGACTTTATCATAAAGACATTTCTTTGCCTCGTCAAGGCTACATTCACTTATTTATTCTTGCAATGCCATTTTAGCAATCATTTTCATGTGCTGATTTAGTGCTCAAAAACCTTTATTCCTGTTATTATCAATGTAAAGAAAACATTTGAATGTTTCTGCTAATTAAAAGTGACCTATTTTGCAAAAATCACTTTTAGAAGTGGTCAGTTGTGTGACAACAGTGTGTGAATATTGCCAGCCTCAAATGGAAAAAAAAAATATTAATTGTATTTTTTATAATCACCCTTCATAAAAAAAAAGTCTGTAGAAACACTTTGACATTCTCCCTTTGTACATGTCATCTGAGTGGCAAAGCTCTGCCCATTAGTGACAATCTCTCCCTTATTAGCATACACAGCCCTGAGTGAGCAGCAGCCGTCTACCATTAGAATTTTTACATCATACCTGCTTAAGATAATATCAGAGACTAAGAGGCATTATAATTGTGGAGTTTTGGGATGCACAAAAGAACTGTTTTCTCCATAGACTACCTTCTTCGAGCCATATTTTCAGTTTTTCACAGAGATAACGTTAGTAATGTTTTAAATCTGGCGTTAGGCTGAGGCATAGAGTTTGTAGCTCCGCCCTCTTTTGATAAGAGCACAATCTCATTTGAATTTAAAGTGACAGTTACCAAAACAACACAATTTTGATCAAAGTCTTAAAAAGGGCAGTTTAAAAAGAGTCATGAAACTTTATTTGGGTGGTGTTTTGAGCATTCTGTTCATCCTCCACTTGTTTCGAATCTGTTTGAGTTTCTTTCTTCTGTTTAACAAACACAAAGGCAGATGGATTGACGAGTATTAGCAAAATCAGCAATCGACTTCCATAGTATTTATAGCACTTTAGATCTCAATGGCTGCTGGTTTCCACCACTCTTCAGAATATCGTGTTTTATGTTCAACATGTTCAACTTACTCCACCACTTTTACTACTGAGTATACTGAAATCAAGTAAAAACTAATTTAAATGTGTACAATTTCTGTTACGCACCCTGTTTTTACTTTACACATAAATAAAGTAATCTTGTGTTGACTGACAAGAGTATATTTGTCTGCATTTACATTAAGTGCAGTGGCGATTAGAGTACTGAAAAATCATACACAAGTCAAATTAACGTTACTTGCCAAAAAACGTAGTGCAAGTAGAGTAAAAGTATCTGTTGTAAATATTACTCAAAGTATGAGTATAAAGTAGCCCTTCTAAAAGTACTCAAGAGTAGTGAGTATTACGATGTGAAGGACTGATGCGTTTACATGCTATTAGTGCATGTGTGTGTGAAAACGTAACATCCTGTAGGGAATTTAGTGATTGTTTAAGGCCATTTGGTGATTTCAGTTCTCGTACAGTGGACACCTTCATCATCTTCATCATCATCATCTATAAAGTCTCTCTGTAATTGCATGTAATGATTTAGAAACTCACAGTGTTTGAGAACGTGATGCATGGTGTCCTGGAGGTGTGACTACAGCAAAGCCATTCTGAGGATGAATCAGAGGAGTAAGATGTTTGTGTGTAGTAACAGAGGAATAGATGGTGGACTATAATAATCTCACCCTCAGGTCTCCTCTGGCCACACACAGCGCCAGCTCTGTCACACTGCCAACAGCCATCTTCAGTGCTGCTGCATAGCTGGGATTCTTCCACATCGTGCCAATGTCTGTTTGACTTTGATATGGTTCTGGCCCAGTGTAAAAACAAACAAGTTCCTCTGAATGAACTGAGAGTAGCTCCTCGACAGTGGCTGACCTGCCTTTAAGCAGCTAAAACACAAGCACGAGTGTAAATGTAAGTGCAGTAATCTCTTTTAGCATATATGAGAGCTTCAGTGATGTTTACCTTACACTGACTCCTAAGGCCACACTTCTGCAGTCTTGACCAGATACTTATAACTCGGTCAGCTTCATGAAGACCACAGCTGCTGTCTCTACAGTCACACCTCTGTTTCATCATCTGAGGGTCATACACCAAGCCTACAATTGTATATGTAGTAAATATTTAGCATAAAAGTTAGTTCGAATTATTCTCAAGACACTTTCTCATTATTAAGTCAATGTTTTGACATCCTTTTTCCAACCTGTGGTGTAGCTTGGTTTTCTCATGTCCAGAGCTGAGGCTGAATGTGAAGACAGATGTGTGTCAAAGGTGTCTGGAGAAGAACGCACACGTGAAACCTGCGGGTGGAATATTTTGTGTCTCCATTCCAAGGTTTCTCTCTGCTGAACTCCCAGTCGATTACAGCTTTCAAGCGGTGATTGAGATGAAATACGTAATTCCTCACTTGCTCTCTTTCTGAACCTTACCAGATCTCCAGGAGACTCAGCCCACGCTGGGTGAACTGAAACCTAAGAAATAGAATTACTATTTTATAAATCCATTCATACATTCAGTTTGACCTATGGATAAGCCTCTCCCCTTGGGTGCAGATGAGCCAGTGGCAGTTGCACAAGGACCAGAACTCTGACATCTTTAGGTTTCAGAACCATAGAGAAACTCTGGAAAATCTTAAGCTCCGAATGGATTGATGGTGTTTATGCTACAAAAAAAAAGGTAAAGTACATGCCTGAGTTGTTATAATAATAATTATAATAATAATTCCTTACATTTATACAGAGTTTTTCTGGACACTCAAAGCGCTTTACACATTTTTGGGGGGAATCTCCTCATCCACCACCGGTGTGCAGCATCCACCTGGATGATGTGACAGCAGCCATATTGCGCCAGACCGCACACCACACACCAGCTATTGGTAGAGAGGAGACAGAGTGATGAAGCCAATTATGATATGAGAATGGTTAGAAGGCCATGATGAACAGAGGCCAGTTGGCAAATTTGGCCAGGATGCCTGGGTTAAACCCTTACTCTTGTTTGAAGAACATCCTGGGATTTATAACGACCACAGAGAGTCAGGACCACGGTTTAATGTCTCATACAAAAGACGGTGTTCACTGAGCAGTATAGAGTCCCCTTCAACATACTAGGGCAGGGGTCACCAATCTCGGTCCTGGAGGGCCGGTGTCCCAGCAGAGTTTAGCTCCAACTTGCCTTAATACACCAGCCTGGATGTTTCAAGTATATCTAGTAAGACCTTGATTAGCTTGTTCAGGTGTGTTTGATTAGAGTTGGAGCTAAAATCTGTAGGGCACCAGCCCTCCAGGAACAAGTTTGGTGACCCCTGTACTAGGGCATTAGGACCCACACAAAACAAAGGTTGAGCGCCCCCTGCTGGCCTCACTAAAACTACTTCAAGCAGAAACCTAGCTTTCCCGTGTGTCTCTCATCCAGGTACTGACCTTTGCTCTGCTTAGCTTCAGTGGGCGACCATATGAGAGTTGCAGAGAGCTAGCTGCCTTGTAGCATGCTTTTAACTCCGCTAGCATGACCTAGTTATTTAACTCAATCTTTATGTAGTAAAAAAGTAAATAAGCCTGTCCTGGTTAAGTTTGATAGGTAACACTAACATTAGCTAGCTCATGCTAACATTAGCTAAAGTTAATTGCTACTAGCAAAGTGAGTTACGGTAAATGTAAAATAATTGAATCTTTCCTTTCAGTACATTAACAATATTCATCAGCTATTTTCATCTATGACATTGACACCCCACTCTGAACCAATTGTTAAATTTCCTAACTTTCACTAACTATAAATGTGTATTTCCATGACCTATCATAAACAGCAGCTCACAACCTAATTAGCTACATATTCAATTCTGTCAGTGACCGCTCTTAAGCTGTATTTTGGCTACTTTTCAATTGATATCTAGCTAACCAACATAGCTACATACCACTTTTTGACCTGTATGACCAGCGGGACACAGTAAGCTTCAGACACCACAGGATTTCAGCCTCTACTTTTAACATTCATCATTTGAAGTGGTCGTTTTGTAGCCAAATCTCTTAAAATGTACATTTTCCTGGCATCTTTACCTTACTTAACAAGTAAAGCTTAGCAACTGACTTATTGCTGGTTGACAAGCAGGAAAAAACTGCACCAAGAAATAGCCCAACTATAACTGGGGGGTAGAGAACATGGTATAATTTATTTAATTATTTAAATAACTAAAATATAAATTTAAATCATGTATATTTAACTCTGAAAACTGGACTGAGAGTTTCAATCTACTATCACTTCTATGTTATGCTGCTTTGACACAATCTACATTGTAAAAGTGCTTCATAAATAAACATATGAATTGAATTGAATATATTGATAAACTTCTCTGCCTATCAAAATCTGGAAGACCTTTTAAATTTCATGATATTCCAGAAATTCCACGACCATTGGAAACCCTGAAAACATTCTGTTTTTTTCACACTGACAGCAAGACAGTTAGCAACTCTATGTGTTTGTCCGAGTTAGTAACAGTAACTAAAGAGTGAGGGGGCTCACCGCAAGGTTAATTAAACAGAAGGTAAAGTGACAGTTCAACTAAGAATGAAAATGTACTAACTATACAAACTACCCACTATTTACTCAAACCAGTTTGACTTTCTTTCTTCTGTTGAACACAGAAAATATTTTGAAGAAAGCTGCAAACCTGTAACCAATGACATCTCCAGTAGGAAAACAAATATTATGGACAACAGAGGTAAGGATCCAATTGCTGGTTTAATAAGATTATTTGTTAAGGCAAACAAGGTCAAAACAGGAGTAGCTGGTAAGGATGGCTAACCTGAAGCTGACGTTAACACAGTGTCGAGATCCCGAAGTGCAAGTGAGTCGAAACAATGCACTGAAGCATGATCCGAAACACGCAGGTCATGTGACTAAGGTGATTCGAAACAAAGACTTGCATTGAATTCATACTAAAACATTGCGTACGGACAAAGCTGTAAATGTGCCTGGGAATCCCATGCATATTCTCTTTGTACATCCGAATTAAGGTGAAACTGAGCACACGTGCATGAGCGCAAAACCCCTCCCTGCCCCTCCCCCTTACAAATATGGTAAGTTGCACTCCCTTTTGACAAAACCAAACAAAAAAGCAATGGCAAAAGCAAGCAAGTAGAGAAACTTCACAGAATCTGAATTGGAGGTGCTCCTATCGGAGGTAGACCAGAGAAAGACGGAATTAATAACAAAAGAAAAAAAAATAGAGTGGGATAGTTAAGCTGTCATGGTTAACGCAGTGAGGTCTGAACATCGCACTGTAAGTGAATTAAAAGAGAACTGGTCCGATGTAAAGGTGCAGGTTAAGAGGAGAACAGCGGCGGACCGTCAAAGTGTGGACCGAACAGGCAGGGGGGAACAGGGAATGCTGAACCAACACCTTTTGAGGAGAGAGTTGCCTCAACTGTGAGCGACACTTTACTGTCTGGCGTAGTATCCATGTCTGTGGGAGACACAGATGTATTAGAGGAACACTTTGTTAGGGCGGTATAGCAGCACCCCTCCACTCTTATCAAGGCAGCACCACCGGCATTTCAGCTGCCCAATCGCCAGCTCTACAACTGACCGAGTGCCTGCCACCTTGGAGCCTCATCCCAACCATGCTGTTTGTGAGGATGAATTAATCATGGGTTGACCAAGGCCACCTTGCTACAATATTTGTTAAGCGCATTTGACCATCACATATTATTTGCACATTTATTGAATGGAAATGTTTCCGATTCGCGTATGCAAATTTGTCTTCAGATGGCGTCTTTATAGCAATGTGTGTGCAGTCGATTACATTGGGAAAACCGGCGATTGCTGCAAATTGCGCTTTAATGTTTGGCTGGTCATCTGCATGGTATGGAAACCTTATATACCTGCTAGACATGCTGGTGATCCCGTCCCATACAGCTGTCATTGCCCGGCTCAAAGATACTTTGTAGCGTGCAATTTAACATAATTGCCTCTAGGAGTCGCCAATGGAAATAAAACAAACACACACAAGAAATACACGTACGCCAGACATGAAGTTGGCATGGACCAACTCACATTCTCGCATTATTTTCATCATTAGTAAATACAAACAAGAGCATGAAATCTGGCATATGCAAAGTTTTTGTGCGTACGCAGCGTTGATACATGAGGCCCCTGGTCACACTAAAACAACCACATGGTTTATGACCAAAACAAGACATATTTATTCACAGTGTTCATTTGGATGTCAGACCAATGTTTAAACAATACACATTACAAGAACAGAGCATTTAAAACCTAACATCTATAGCTGCATCACCCTGGATTCAATCCCATTACCTCCGCATGCTAGTCAGGAAATCTTACCGCTCTACAGTGTAGAGTTTAATACCTCAATTTGCTTAACGGTTTCTTTGCTGAAGCTGTTCCTGAGCAATACATAAAAATGATCACTAGGTGTCACGGTAGAGTGGGGTTTCTATCCATTTCGAAGCTTCGACACATTTGCTTTGACTGTTTCAGTGTTTCATGAAGCTTCG
This sequence comes from Danio aesculapii, assembly GCF_903798145.1. Taxonomy (NCBI): domain Eukaryota; kingdom Metazoa; phylum Chordata; class Actinopteri; order Cypriniformes; family Danionidae; genus Danio; species Danio aesculapii. The sequence continues at coordinate 41,294,226 of NC_079440.1, forward strand.
CTCTGCACTCCACTAGTAGCTAGTACATAAAAGACAATCCAAAAAGTAGTCAAAATCATGAATTTGGGTTAAAAATAGGCGGCAAAACAAAATTAAACGCTAAACAAGGCTAAGGTCAAAAATACAAACAGGCAAACCAAAGAACCATTAGGATATGCAACGTACATACATTAAAGACTCTGTGCTAAACTAGTCTGAATGATCAGTGATCACAAATCTCAGCTGTGTATGTCTTCTCATCAGCTGTGATCGGCAACTGGTGTGTGTGACATGGCCTGATGGGAGTTGTAGTTCCTTAACAAGACATATGTAGTTCACCAGCGATCAGTCAGGAGTGGATCGCTGGTGATCGTGACAGTGGCTACAGGTTTCCAGCTTTCTTCAAAATATCTTCTTTAATGTTTAACAGAAAAAAGAAAGTCAAACAGGTTTGGAATGTGAAGGGTGAGTAAATAATGACAGAACTTTCATATTTCTCAACCTAGATTTTTTCCTTTAAAACATTATTGAATTGTTCACTTTCTTACCTTTTCTGGAAGGGTGTGTTGCTGGAATGTCTCTTGTGGCCACTGTTGTTGGTACATCGGTTGTACCAGTGTATAAGTCGGAGTGTGAATATGTGTGTATTGCTGTATATAAGAAGGTGCTGACTGGGTTTTGATTAAAGGTCTATGAGGCATCGGTGACCACTGCTGCCCAGTAACTGTGACAGAGATTAAACACAAATTACCTCCACCTTTTCTCATTTACACAGATATTATGCTCTCAAAATGTGGATGTATGCATTACCTGTGAAAATATGTGGATAAACAGTGAAGACCTGAGGATTGTAAGAAGTGGCAGCATATGCAGGCCAGAGGACGGGGTTCTGAATACCGATGTGTAGAGGAGACTCTTCCTGAAGAAATAAGCAGTAGTGTTACCTACTTATGTTACCATTTATTTTTCAGGAAAGATGCATTATATTAAGTAAAAGTCTCAGTAAAAGACATTTATAATGACATGTTATTTTTCTCTGTAGTGAATTAGACTAAATGAAAATTAAACAAATGGCATCTATGATCGAAATAATTAGTTAATTGTTTCCTTGTAGTAACCCAGTGTCAGCTATTCTATTTAGTAAAGAATAACAGCAGCACAGTTAATATTACTAAGAAAATGTTTTCTTGAGAATCACATCAGTGTATTAGATCATTTCTGAAGCATCATGTGACACTAAAGACTGCAGTAATTATACACTCACTGGCCACTTTATTAGGTACACCTTACTAGTACTGGGTTGGACCCCTTTTGCCTTTTGAACTGCCTTAATCATTTGTGGCAGAGATTCAACAAGATACAGGAAATATTCCTCAGAGATTTTGGTCCATATTGACATGATAGCATCACACAGTTGCTGCAGATTTTTCGGTTGCACATTATGATGCGAATATCCCGTTCCACCGCATCCCAAAGGTGCTCTATTGGATTGAGTTCTGGTGACTGTGGAGGCCATTTAAGTACAGTGAACTCCTTGTCATGTTCAAGAAACCAGTCTGAGATGATTCGTGCTTTACGACATGGCGCATTATCTTGCTGAAGATGGGTACACTGTAGTCATAAAGGTATGGACATGGTCAGCAACAATACTCAGGTAGGCTGTGGTGTTGACATGATGCTCAACTGGTACTAATGGGCCTAAAGTGTGCCAAGAAAATATCCCTCACACCATTACACCACCACCACCAGCCTGAACCGTTGATACAAGGCAGGATGATGCCAAATCCTGACCCTACCATCTCAGTGTCGCAGCAGAAATTGAGACTCATCAGACCAGGCAATGTTTTTCCAATCTTCTATTGTCCAATTTTGCTGAGCCTGTGTGAATTGTAGCCTCAGTTTCCTGTCCTTAGCTGACAGGAGTGGCACCTGGTGTGGTCTTCGGCTGCTGTAGCCCATCCGCCTCAAGGTTTGACGTGTTGTGCGTTCAGAGATGCTCTGTCAGTTGTAGCGTGTGGTTATTTGAGTTACTTTTGCCTTTCTATCAGTTCGAACCAGTCTAGACATTCTCCTCTGACCTCTGGCATCAACAAGGGCCCACAGACTATAGATGGTTGTGTGCAAAAATCCCAGTAGATCAGCAGTTTCTGAAATATTCAGACCAGCCTGTGTGACACCAACAACCATGCCACATTCAAAATCACTTAAATCACCTTTCCTCCCCATTATGATGCTCGGTTTGAACTGCAGCAGATCGTCTTGACCATGTCTACATGCCTAAATGCATTGAGTTGCTGCCATGTGATTGGCTGATTATAAATTTGCAGTAACGAGCAGTTGGATAGGCGTACCCAATAAAGTGGCCGGTGAGTGTAGTTGTCATCACATGAACAGATTAATTTAATATACAATATATTAAAACAGAAAGCAGTCCTATTAAAGTCTAGTTCTACAAATTGCTTAAACAATAGCCACACACAATCAAATATAGAAACAGGTTTGGGTGAAAACAAAGTAATATATTACAATATTACAATTATTACAATTTTAAGCCTTCAAAACTCGTTTAAAAAAATGCAAACATTTTTACATACTTACATACTTTCCTCAAAAGTTAACCAAGTAACATATTTAGTTGCATTTTTTAGATTTTTAGACTTAAGATTGTAATATATTACTTTTCCCCCAAATAATAACGCTTGATTATTTTAGAAGCAGTAACAGACCTTGTCTGATGATGCACTGTAGGTTGTGGTTTGAATCAGCTCTTGGCGATTCATTTGATTATCTAGTGATGAAACTGTAGCAGAACTGGCAGAAACCGCTATGAAATAAAAACATTGACAGCAAAATTACACAATTACTCACAAATAATTTTTCAATATCTGTGTTTTAGTTCAGACTATAGAAAAACACGAGTTTATGAAAGAATAAAGTGAACCCTGACTCATGGAGTCTGGAGCTCCGACAGCAGGGGGCGCGCTGGTTTTACGCTGCAATGGATTCTGTCTCCCCGTCATACTTCTCTTTGATCGCAGCTTCAGGATAGGCTCAGAAGCTTCACACACAAACACACGTTTATATGGTTAAAGGAAAAACTTTATGATTGACATTCGTCAAGTATTTTTTTCAGACAGGTAAAGTAACAGAGTTTGAGTCGATGTGCAGATGCGTCACCTGTTCTTCTTAATGGATTGTCCTCCTGTCCGTCTAATTCACGCGGCTGTATTTCCTGACCTCCAGATGTCCTGAACAAACACCAACAACGAAAACACTCCAGTTTAAATCTAAATTAATCACAGTATAAGCTTTATATGTGACCCTGGTTTAAAAAACCTTAAGTTGTTTAGGTATATTTGTTGGAATAGTCAACAGTAGAGTACACTAGGCTGTATGCTTTTAAATGTATTTTTAAAAGTTAAAAGTATTATCTCTTATGCCAAAAAAACATTAAAATATTAATGTGCATTTTCTCAATATTTTGATTTTTTTTACCCTAAGATACCAGATATTGAAATTGTTGTATCTCAACCAAATTGTTCTGTCCAAGATTTAAAAAAAAGATTTATACAACACCTCAATAAAAAGCACTGTTATGAATGGTTTTGTGGTCCAGAGTTACATTTATGCATCAAAGATTAGATGTTCTTAAACATCAAGGGCTCTATTTGAATGATAGAAGTATGGTCTAACTTAGGTTGTGTCTGAATCCACTTTTGCCATTTTAAGGACAGGAAAAATGGTCTGTGCACCAGGCGCATTGCCAAAAAAGGTTGTCCTTATTCTTTTAATGAGTTATAAATGTTTTGGGGGCACAACGTGCATTCAACCAATCAGAATCTCATCTGCCATTCCATTTAAGAGTCTGAGGCCCGGTTTCACAGACAGGGCTTAGACTAGCTAGAATTAGGCCATAGTTCAATTAGTACATTTAAGTAATTTTTATAAACATGATTAGAAAAAACATTACTGGTGGTGTGCATCTTGAGACAAAACAAGGCACTGATATATTTAAAAATCAATTAGTGCAATTTTATTTCAGTTGAAACAGCTCAGACTTACATTTTAGTCTAGGACTAGGCTTAAGCCTTGTCTATGAAACCGGGGGTGAGAGTGTGGCAATCGGGCATTTCACTATTTACATGGCAGATTTTGTAAACAGAAAAACTGCTCACTATCAAGAAAATGGCCATCATTCAGTAGATGATCATCCTCATCCATTCCGCTTTATCCTTTCCAGCGTGGATTCAGGAAACAGGTGGACGCACTCCACATCCATTACATATTTAATTTCGAAATTTTGTTTATTACGTGCAAAGATCAGTGTTTGGACTCTCAGTAGTGATTATTAAACCACACTGAACTGAGCTCAACTGAACTGAGCTTAAACACTACAAACTGAATTACACTGTTCCTATTTACTGTGACCGTTTATGTGAAGCTGCTTTGACACAATCTACATTGTATAAGCGCTATACAAATAAAGGTGAATTGAATTTGTTTCAAACTATTTCTAAATTTAGTTCCAGCAAACTAATAAACAATAAAAATGAAGTGTGGTCAAAAAACTGACTTGTATCAAAACACACTTCCTGTTTTTATACCCTATGGTGATGCACACCTCTTTAGAACCTGACAGATGGACAAATCTAAACACAAAATTATTAAAACAAATATAATTATGAAAAATTGAAATTAATAACAACAGTAAACAAATGAAAATGGTTATAAATAAGCTGGCTACAACAGAACCAGATTCCACCAAAGTACATTGCACCGGATGTTTGATAGGACCCCCCCCCCCCCCCACTAATCGTTGCTGAGCAGTAACTGCAGGTTTTTTGTTACTAACCTGTGCTGCTTATTGCAGATATACTCATACAGCTTTCTTCTCACCGAGAGACTGCAACCAGCACCTGCTGAGCAAAGACCATCAAATCAGAGTCCAGATGGACAATAAAATTAAAAACAGCATAAAGGAAGAACACATCAGGGTCAGTAAGGAACCAAGGCTTGAAGACAAATGTTTAGACGATTAAAACAGTTAAGGTATTGTTTTAATTTTCCTTATATGACATTTCAAAATGTTTCTGTATTTTCTACATGGGTTTACACACTGTTTTGAGTATTTAACTTGCAGTTCAATTATATTTCGATGAATCTTTTATAAAAAAGTTACATAAAGTTATATAAAAGTTCACCCTAAAATTTAAAAAGGGATAGTTCACCCACAAATATCCTCACCATTTCCTCATCCTCAGATAGTTCCAAACCTTCATGAGTTTCTTTTTTCTGTTGAACACAAAAGAAGATATATTGAAGAATGTTCAATATACTGGTATATACCGGTAGTCACTGAAATCCATAGTTGGTAAAAATACTGGTTACAGGTTTCCAACTTTCTTCAAAATATCTTCTTTAGTGTTCAACAGAAAAAAAAAAACCAAACAGGCTTGGAACAAGTGAGATGATGACAAAATAAAATTTGTAAAGAAAGCATGAGTACTTTGTTCGCTCTTTTTCCTCAAAGGCAGTTTGTTTTCCTGTGTGCTCCTCCTCCCTCTCTCCAGCGTCCGGTGCAGCTGATGGTGAGACATCTAAATGATGAGGATGACACCAGTGTGTTAGTTAAGACCAGACTGCAGAGCGCACCAAACTGACATTTCCGTATCAGATTTCAATACATTTTATCAAGGGCTTTTTTATAACCAAATAAAAAACATTAATCAGTAATAAGAAAGAAACAAACACAATGTGTACAAATCAACATCAAAAAAGCTTAAAGATTTATTACTCTGCTCTTATTCATTCATTTTTTTTTTTCGGCTTAGTCCCTTTATTAATCAGGGGTCGCCACAGCGGAATGAACTGCCAACTTATCCAGCATATGTTTTACGCAGCGGATGCCCTTCCAGCTCAACCCATCACTGGTAAACACCTACTCTGCTCTCAATCACTAGAAGTTTAAAATACTTTTTCAAACCCTATTTATACACTTATTTTAGGGGAAACTAAAAACATTTCCTTCCAAAAAAGAATGACTTTTTCAATTTCTTAATTTTGAATAAGAAGTAAATCTATTCATAGTGGAAAAAAACAAATATATGAAAGTCAGTGGTTACAGATTTTTAGCTTTCTTCAAAATATCCTTTGTGTTCAACTGAAGAAAGAATGTCAAACAGGTTTGAAACAAGTGAAGACAGACATTAAGCAGTAATAAGAAAGACAACATCAAAAAAAGCTTAGGTTTAATTCCTCTGCTCTCAATCACTAGAATTCTAAAATCCTCTTTATTGTGCCCTCTGAGCACACAGCACAAAGAAAAGTTGCTAAAAAAGATGATAAACCCCTTGTTTTCTAAGAAATTGCTCAAAATAAATGATGTAAAATGATTAAAGAACAAATATCTGGAAAATCAAAAGGAAGCATACTTTTCAAACCCCATTTATTCATTCATTTTGAGGAAACTAAAAGCATTTCCTTCACAAAAAAAACAACATGACTTTTTAAATTTCTTAATTTTGAATAAGAAGTAGAGGTGTCGCAGTGGGTAGAACAATCACCTCACAGCAAGAAGGTCGCTGGTTCGAGCCCCGGCTGGGTCAACTGGCATTTCTGTGTGGAGATTGCATGTTCTCCCCGTGTTCGCGTGGGTTACCTCCAGCACTCCGATTTCCTCCACAGTCCAAAGATATGCTCTATAGGTGAATTGGGTATGCTAAAATTGTCCGTAGTGTATGAGTGTGTATGGATGTTTCCCAGTGATGGGTTGCAGCTGGAAGGGCACCCGCTGCGTAAGACATATGCTGGATAAATAGGCGGTTCATTCTGCTGTGGTGACCCCTGATAAATAAAAGGACTAAGCCGAAAAGAAAATAAATGAATGAATGAATGAATAAGAAGTAGAATGAATAAGAAGTAAATGTTGTTCATATTAAAAAACAAACAAAAAAAACCCTGAAGATTTCAGTTTACACTTTTTATAGTGCATTGAAATATTAAATGCTGTGGGATGTGCCTGCCCTAACTTAAAGAGATAGTTCACCCAAAACTTTTAATTTACTCACTTTTTACTTTCTCAAATGGTTCCAAACTTGTCTGTGTTTCTATGTGTTTCCTACAGAACATGATATTTTGAAGAAAACTGAAAAACTATAACCACTGACATCGATAAAAGAAAAAAAAAAAACAAATATATGGAAGTCAATGGTTACAGCTTTTTAGCTTTCTTCAAATTATCTTTAGTGTTCAACAGAAGAAAGAAAGTCAAACCGGTTTGAAACAAGTGAAAAATGATTCAATGATGACAGACATATTCTAAATACATTCATTCATTTTCCTTTGGCTTAGTCCCTTTATCAATCGGGTCGAGACAGCGGAATGAACCGCCAACTTATCCAGCATATGTTTTACACAGTGAATGTCCCTCCAGCTGCAACCCAGTACTGGGAAACATTCATACACACTCATTCACACACATACACTACTGCCAATTTTGTTTATTCAATTCACCTATAGTGCATGTCTTTGGACGGTGGGGGAAACCGGAGCACCCGGAGGAAACCCACACGAACACAGGCAGAACATGCGAACTCCACACAGAAATGTGTTAATTAGCGCCACAACCCTCCTCAGTCTTCATTACGCCAATAAATTCAGCAAAGCAACACTTACTTTACAACCAAAGAGACAAAAGAAAACAGTTAAAAATAGTTCACCACAGTTCACTCAAAGCGAGAACATGCCAAATCGCACGTTAAATCGTGTGTGCAGTGTTTGTTTTTTCTGAAGCCTACACAGCGAAACATCATCAGCGTTTAGTTATATGTCACCGCAGAAACCATGCTGCACTCAATCTGGGCTGGATCACTATGGTAACCATCCAGCTGACGAGGAAGTGCTCTATTAAGGCGCACATTGAAGAAACCCATCCACTTCCTGCAGCTAAAATTAGATTTGTTTGTCTGATTTAGGGGTGATTTATGTAAGTATGGTGTGCTATTCTCATCCTACAATTTGCCTGACCTATATCTGGCTTAAATGGCTTTTGGGAAACATGCAGACGACCAAGTCAAAGCGTCAAAAAATTACAAGTAACACGAGTTATGTAATAATATTATTTTCTAAGTAACGATAAAAGTAATGCATTACTTTATAAATTAAGTAATAATATTTGAGTTACTTTTTAAATATGTAATGAGACTTACTTTTTAGTTTAAAGTTCAAGAGATCATGCCTCAGCCAGAAGTAACGCAAAACTAATGCAAAAGTAAAGTAACTCATTGTGTACCATAAAAAGTAACGCAACTAGTTAATTTTTGGGGGAGTAACTTTATATTGTAATGCATTACTTTGCAAAGAAACTTTCCCCAACACGGCAAAATACTGTCAAAACTTTGTTAAGTGACCAATTCATAAAATAAAACAAAAACTTCGACATTTATTAATTCATTTTGCTTTGGTTTAGTCCCTTTATTCATCAGGGGTCGCCGCAGTGGAATGAACCGCCAACTTATCCAGAATATGTTTTACACAGCGGATGCCCTTCCAGCTGCAACCCAGTAGTGGGAAACATCCATACACTCTCATTCACACACATACGCTACTGCCAATTTAGTTTTTATTCAATTGACCTATAGCGCATGTCTTTGGACTGTGGGGGAAACCAGAGCACCTGGAGGAAACCCACATGAACACAAGGAGAAGATGTAAACTCCACACAGAAATGCCAACTAACCCAGCCGGGACTCAAACCAGTAACCTTCTTGCTGTGAGGTGACAGTGCTAACCACTGAGCCACCGTGTCACTCTTTTGTCTGACATGTAACAATAATATTAATAAAATCAAGACCTTACTCTAAATAAAGTATTACTTTAAGTTCTTAAAATACTCTCAAATTTCTGTATTTGTAAACTGACTAACACTTAAATGTAATACACACTTTGACAAAATGAAATAAAAAAACTCATTTATATGACAAGCAACTCTCTGATGATTTGTAGTCCATTGCCTTGAATAAAAGTGTCTGCTAAATGAGCAAATGTGCACGTAAGACAGCTACAATAGAGATTATATGACTGTCCTTCTCAGAGATTAAAGATAATTAGCACGCTAGGTTATTATAAAGATTTCTGTTTGTTGTGTTGACCAATGATACGAGTGAAATCAAGAAACCTACCCAAATATTCAGTGTAAATAAGGTATTACTCTATATCCTTAAAATACTCTCATTCTTCTGTATTTGTAAACTGACCAATACTTAAATGTAATACACACTCTCTCCTCTGAAAATGAAATACAATACACAATACATTTTTAATTTATTTCAGTGTTTCCCAAAGTGGGGGTTGGGAGACAATGGGGGGGGGGGGGGGGGTCGCTTGGTGATTTCCAAAAAACTTACAGAAGATAAAAATAGTTTTAAACATAATACACTTAATATATACTTAATATTTAAGTTACATAAAAAAACAACATGCAAATAAAAAGCCATCAGCTTTTCAATATTTTTTTCTTATTAAATCACAAACCCTGGGGTTATTATGCTAGATTAACGTCACAGCAACAGCGTTAGTTACAGCAGATTGATTTTAAGACACAATGTTAAACTTTGACACCTTTACAGCCCTCACATACATTAGAAATAAAGCCGACGACTGAACATGGAGGATGATCTCCAAGTGGCAGTCTCCAAAATTATACCAAGAACAGGCTTGTTCTGTAAACATTGTGCCCACCACTCTCAATAAGTGAGGGTAATATTAAATGAAGTGAATAATGATTATTAAAAAATTATATGGTTGTTAGACTGCTGCACTTTTTTGTGTTGTCAGTATGCTCATGTATATATAGATCCTATTGGTCTGTGTGCACCATTGAGTGCAATATTTGTATGTTACTAACCACCTCTGAGCATAGTGGGGGTCACGAGTTACTGGAGTTGTTAGTTTAGGGGTTGCGGGCTGAAAAGTTTGAGAACCTCTGATTTATATGACATTGTGCATAGTGCATTGAGTAAAAGCATCTGCTAAATGAGTAAATGTCAACGTTAGACAGCAACAGTACAGATAATATGACTCCTTCTCAGAGACTAAAGATAATTAGCACGCTAGGTGATTATAAATAGATTTCCGTTTGTTTTGTTGACCAATAATACCAATGAAATCAAGAAACCTACTCAAAATATCTGTAAATAGAGCCCTCATAATTCTTAAAAGTTACTAAAAAGTTAACTCAAAAGTCATATTTAATTCTACTGTGCGGATTATGCAAATATATATCATAATATTTGGCTTCCCAAACTACTACAAGCCTACAAAAAACATCTCGTTCTGTTCAATGCAAAACTTCAACAGACTTTTCGGTGAGTAAAGAAGTTAAATAAAGTTGAATCCCTTACCTGTCACGTCTGCATATCTTTTCCACCTTTAATATGTACTTCCGGGCATCAAGTGCTCAAAACCAAAAACTAAAATCTAAAACTAAAACCGCATTTGCTCTCTCTAGGGTCCACACTATAAAACGAATAGCAGAAATCTGAAATGCAAGCATCTGCAGAAACACTGGTGCTCCACTACTGTGAACTCCAAAGGTGTGATCTAGCTGAGTGACATACAGAACAGCTACATTTACTGACTGAAGCCCCTCCTGCTCAGCTTCCTCTCTTCAAACTACATCAACAGTTGGTTGCTTCCCTCAACAAATCTATTAGAGATTTCACTTGGAATCCCTGAGCTGTGTATGCAAAGGATATCTTAATGTTTGCATTAGCCACAGTACAGCTTGGATAATGGTTTTGCAGTTAGAGTCACGTTAAAGAAGAGTGTGTATGTGAAAGGCGCATAAAATGATCTGTTTGAAGCTGAATGAAGCTTATTCTGAGATGGTGATTAGAGTCAGTAGATGTATAAGGGAGTTAAATATGTGAGATGTCAGGTGGATGACCTATCTACAGTTTTAAATATGTTGGTTTTGCTTTATTGAGGACATGTCACAGATGATGCCTGTTGAAGTGATGACATTTGCTCAGCCAAACACTCAAACCACAAAGATCTGATGATCTTAGAGTGCTTCATGCAATGAATAATTCTGTTGTTTTATTGAAATATCTGCAAGTGTCAGTTTTTGTCATGTATTTAAGAACACATCTTAAAATATATCTAATAACTCACAAATAAATCCTGTGGGGGTATGATTGAAGAGCGAATGATGAGTGTGGTATGATTTAAGGGTTAGTTCACCCAAAAATGTCAGTTCTGTTATTAATTATTCACTCTTATGTCAATCCTGAGACCTTCGTTTATATTCGGAAAACAAATGATGAGCTCCCTCATCCTCCATAGGCGGCCCAAGAGGTTCAATGTCCTGAAAAGGAAACATAAACACTATTAAAACAGTCAGCGTGATTTAACTAATAATATGAAGGTACAAGAACATTTTTGTTTATCTAAATTTTGCTCCAGAAAATATGACACTTGCATGTGGTACTGCTCACTGGCAATATGTTGTAATGATCTTTATAACGTGCACCCTGACCTGACATGAAAAGAAATATGATGGCGAATAAAGCAATTTGTCCAAATATTACACATGTCAGGGCTATTCAATTAGCGGCCCGCAGGCCGAACCTGGCCCCCAAGGCAATTTAATCCAGCCCTCCAAATAGTGTGTCCAAGACATCAAAAGTAAATTTAGTTCAGTTTAAAAACTGAGAGCTGCTATGTTTCTGAAGTGACGTGCGTCTGTTCAATACAGCCAAAGTCCCTTTAAGGGACTATAGTCTTTGATACAGCACGAGCTGCAGTTGAAGGCTGCGCAGAACGTGAGTCACGTGACATTAAGCGAGTGGCGCGAGCAGCCCAAAACATACGGATATGTTTGTAGAAAAGGCCTTTTGTACAATGCACTGATACCGTTATTAGGGATGCAACGATTAGCCAATTTCACTATTAACTGCTCTTTAATTTGTAAGCCGCATTTCTGTTGCATGGAACGAAACTGCTGCAATTAAACAAAGTTATGTCAAGTTGCCACCTGTGCGCTAGTTTAAAGTTCCGAGCTTGTACATTAATACGCATGGACACCAGATTATCTATAGCAGTGGGCCGTTCCCACATCATGTCTTTTCTGCGCACAAGTTTGTAATTTCTAATGTAAGAATATATGCCAATACGCGGGCGCAAGCGAAGCAACGCGCTCGCAGCTTTCCGGGCGCACGCAGTTGAAAACATCTCACGCCGTAGTGGTTATGTTACAATTATTATTAAAATGATTATGTTTGTATGAACGCAGATGATAACAGATAATCTAAATAGCTACTTAGCTAATATAAAACTTAAATTTACATTAGATGTGACAACCGTGAAACCATAATTATTCTTCAGATTATATAATCATACAACCAAAATGTATAATCGTTGCATCCGTAATTGTTATGCAGTTCAAAACATAACATATGAATGTGTTTGAATGTAAAAGAAGCCTACTTCAGCAATACACTGCTTTTGATGTGCTTTGCAATGCAACATTTAAATGTTTGTTTAAAAAGCCAAATTGTTCAATGCACTGATATTATGTAAATTCAAAATACAACATATTAACATTTTAATGTAGAAGAATACAATGTGGGTGTCTTAAGGAGCAAAAATACAACATATGGGCTCTTATATGCTGTTGTGTCATCACTCTTATTGCAAATCATATCTGTCCGGCCCTTTGTTTGGGATGCTTTTCATGAACTGGGCCCCATGACAAACTAATTGAATAGTCCTGCAAATGTATATATTTTATTGGGCCACCCTAAAGTGGCTCAAAAATATTTAGTCTGGTGGCTGTGCAGGCCATGTGATATTTTCAACTTCACTTTCATGTTCATCATTGTGTATTGGTGCATTATTACGGTATACACGGCACCGCCTTTAAGATACAATGTTTGAACCACTGGGTGCACATGGGCCTCCAGAATGGTTCAGTTGGCAGGGATTTACCCATCTACCACAACACAAGTATTGGGCATAGAGAATGCTATGATATTGCAGCCCAAACTGCAATCATCTCTGATCCACTCCCATGAGTCCCTCTGGGCATGCAAAAGTCTGGGTGGTTTTCTTCTTTGGGGCTTCTCCACACCATAACTCTCTCAGATGTGGGAAAGACAGTGAAGGTGGACTCAACAGAGAAACATGCTTCCTATTGTCCACAGGCCAAGATTTTAGCTGCAGATTTTTGGATAATGTTGTGTGTATTGCAATATTTTAAGCTATTTCTCTGTGCTAACTAAACCTTCACACTCTGCTCTCAAGCCGGTCACACTGGACTTTTCTTCCCATACTCTTCCATTCATACGCATGTGAATTCATCAGACCGGAAATGCAAGCTCGTGCGACAAGTTTCGCAGTTCGCTGCGTTGCAAAGTTCAAGCTTGGTGAACTCTGACCTGCAAAATCGCATATCGTGACTGTGTCAAAACATGACCTCTCTAGACAGGAATGGACCAATCAGTCACTTTTTTAAAATATTTAATCATCGTCTTTAATCCCACCCCTTTTCGCAGTGCCGTACAACTGACTTTTGCATGGAATGTGCAATCAATGAAGACTGGGAACCAGGCTGATCAAATTTAACAGTGAAACCCCCAACACTAAATTGGCCAGTGTTTCAGTTTCATCGTCCAACACCTGTATGTAATGGATGCATTCGTGTAAACAAAGAAGGTTATGTTTTGATTGAACATAAGCACTGTTTGCTAATGTAAAATTATTTCATTAGGTTTTTACCCACTTATATTGTATTTATAATGAAAACAAATAACTATATTTTGTTAAAATTATAGGCTTCTTAGATTACGTTTGTAATGATTAAGTAGATAATAAATAGTACAAATTTGTTAAAGCTTCTTTAAATGTCTACATTACTTCCTCTTTCTCTATTTCACTCTTGATTTTTCTCACATTTTCAACCACAGTGTTATCGTCTCCTCATATTCTCTCTCTCTGAGCTGGTAAGCTGATAAATGAGCCAATTCATGAGTAATTTACTAGAAGTTGGTGAAACCGTGGCTCTTTGAATAGTTGTCACCCCAGGATTTCTACTTTAACCCAACAAATGTTCTTTGAGCTTTCATTAATTCAAATACAAATTTTGTCACATACACAGTCATACACTGCACGATATGCAGTGAAATACCTGTGTAAATGCCCGTGACCTTAAAAAAAACTAAAATAATATCAATGAGAATCCAAATTATGATGTATAAAGCGAAGCAAAAAAACAGACAGACAGTTTTACATATAGAAAAAACTCTGTATATAGTAAACTCTGCATGCTGTTATTTAATAGCCCTTATTCATACGCTGGAGCTCAGTGTGCATTTAGTGTTCCTGTGTGAATGTCTGTGTTTGGTTTTGCACCTGCCTAACCACTTTACAGGAAACTTTAACCTCACTTTCTCATTCTCTGTCTGTACTCTTTATCCAGTTTTGTCTCTGCAGACACCTGGGCTCTTTGCTGAGACAGCAGAGAAGAGGACAATGTGGTTTTACTCAGAAACACACACGAGCAGGCTGCCCCATATAAGAACCACCCCAGGCCACTCGCACAACCACCTGCAAATGCATCCCCTGACTCACTTGCAAAACCTGCCAAAGCTGAGAGTCCGTCATATTATACTATTTCAGTATCATAACAGCTATACTGACCTCACCACATTCCACAGCAATCGGCCTAAAGTGTGCATATATGTGTGTTTGTGTGTAAATGACATTTCACTGACACACTGATATTCATGCACGAGCCAAACTGAGGAGACACGATGCAGAGGGGGTTTCCGCTTAATACGTAGGTGATTTAGTTTAATAGCTTTGTATTGACATTTAATCAGCTCATTTTACTTCCTATTACAGTGAAATAAAACAAGATTTGATTACATTACCAAGAATTAAATTGACCTTATTATGACTGTGTGACATTAAACATGTTCAAAAGCAACATATCTAATAGTCACTATTTTTCAGGATGTGTATAAGTAATTATAGTTTAATACATCTTTAAATTACATGTTAAAGGAAACACTTTTCTGTAAACGGGCTATTTTTACAAATCACCTGGATTTAAAGAGTTTAGTTTTATCATTTTTTTATCCACTCAGTCGATCTCTGGGTCTGGCGGCAGCACATTTAGCTTAGCTTAGCATAGATCATTGAATCGGATTAGACCATTAGCATCTCGCCTCAAAAAATGCAATAAAGACTTTTGATAATTGTCCTATTTACAGAGGAGTCCAGCTTTTAAAAAGGAAAATTATCAAAACTCTTTTCTTTTTTTTTTTGAGTGAGATGCTAATAGTCTAATCCAATTCAATGAGTTATGCTTAGCTATAGTGCTCCCATCCCGTCCTGGAGATTTAATGAATGAACTTAAAAATGATAAAACTCATCTGTTTAACTCTAGGGCACTTGTAAACAAGCCTATTTCTAAAAAGAGTGGTGTTTTTTAATGCTTAAACTTAGCTGAATGCTTATAAAAAAGTGAAAACTATATTGGTTTGAAGTGTTTTGTAAAATGAGGTGGTTTGTAATGAATTCAAATACAACAATAATGTCTAAAGGTGAATCTCATGAAGACGCTCTGTACACTCACTGGCCACTTTATTAGGTACACCTGTCCAACTGCTTGTTAACGCAAATTTCTAATCAGGCAATCACATGGCAGCAACTTAATGCATTTAGGCATGTAGACATGGTCAAGACAATCTGCTGCAGTTAAAACTGAGCATAAGCATGGGGAAGAAAGGTGACTTTGAACGTGCCATGGTTGGTGCCAGACGGGCTAGTCTTAGTATTTCAGAAACTGCTGATCTACTGGGATTTTCACGCACAACCATCTCTAGGGATTACAGAGAATGATAAAATATCCAGGGAGCGGCAGTTCTTTGGGTGCAAATAGGAATGGATTTCTGCTGTGACATTCAGATGATAGAGTCAGAATTTGGCATGAACAACATGAAAGCATGGATCCATCCTGCTTTGTATCATTGGTTCAGGCTGCTGGTGGTGGTGGTGTAATGTTGTGGGGCACACCTATGTCCTGTACATGTGGCTGAATTGACAATAAAGCTGACTTTGACTTTGGGCCTTTTAGTACCAATTGCGCATCATGTCAAAGCCACAGCATTCCTGAGTTGTTCCTCACCATGTCCATCCCTTTATGACCACAGTGTACCCATCATCTGATAGCTACTTCCAGCATGATAGCACGTCAAGTCATAAAGCACGAATCACCTCAGACTGATTTCTTGAACATGACAATGAGTTCACTGTACTCAAATGGCCTCCACAGTCACCAGGTCTCAATCCTTTGGGATGTGGAGATTCGCATCATGGATGTGCAGCAGACAAATCTGCAGCAACTGTGTGATGCTATCATGTCAATATGGACCAAAATCTCAGGAATATTTCCAGTACCTTGTTGAATCTATGCCACAAAAGGATTAAGGCAGTTCTGAGGGCAAAAGAGGGTCCAACCTGGTACTAGTAAGGTGTACCTAATAAAATACCTAATACATTTAATAGCATAATACGCTCACTGGACACTTTATAATGTAAACCATTCTAGTGAAGGCGTTTTCTGATGGATGTCCGCTCTAGGATGGAGTAACATGTATAAAAGTCTATTTAATTATTAATAAAGTTGAATGTTTAAGGGCCTAGATTATATGATGACCTAAGTGTCACCCCTCTTCAGAGTAAAACTGGAAAAAAATGTGTGTCATGTGTGTGCTTTTTCTGTATGCCAAATGATTTGTTTCCTCAGGATCTACCCAGCCAGGTCAGAGGTCATGGGTGCCTCTTGAGTTGACCTGGACTCTTGAAGGATTGTAAGGACAACTTTTTTTCTGAGTTACTTGCCATCTTATGTGTAATTCTCTTTAAGTAAATTCTTTTGTATGCAAGATATATTTTCTGCGTTTTAGCAAGCTGCCAGTTTGGATGTAGATTGTACCAGTATTGATAAGACAGCTGAGAGTACAAGAAACAGCCTTGAGTATAAAACAGTTTGTGTGCGTGTTCTATTTATTTGTGAATCACTATTACAGGACTTTTGTTTTATGTCTATCTGTGTTTTAACCAATCAGATAAATGACGTTGTGTATAATTGTTGTTTGGAGATTGTATGCAGAGTGGTCTATGAACTCTTTACTAGTGTTAAAGCTGGCTTCAGTAAATCATATTTAATTGAATCTCTGACCCCGGTTCTTCTTCATCTGACAGACTGGTCATTTTTGGATTAAAACTGTCGGTTCCCCAACCAGTGTCAGCTAGTATTAGTGTTGTGGCTGTGATTCGACAAGGTCCTGAAAACATATGATTCCACATATATTTTGGTCCATAATGACACAAAAGCATCACACAGTGGTACCAGTTGAACATTTATGATGTGAATCTCCTGTTCCAGCACACCCTGAATGTACTCTACTGAAGTGTTTCTCAACCACGCTCCTGGAGGACCACCAGCTCTGCACAATTCCCTTGTCTCCTTAATTAAACAAACCTGATTCAGATAATCAGCTCATTAGCAGAGACTGAAAGACCTGTAATGGGTGTGACAGACAAAGGAGACATCCATAACATGCAGTGTTGGTGGGCCTCCGGAACGTGGTTGAGACACACTACTCTTCTGATCAGAGATCTAATCATTTTTGTTCTCCATTCTGAAAAATCTTCTTGTACTTCAGCAGATCCTCTTAAACACATCTACAAGTCGAAATACATTAAGTTGCTACCATGTGAGCAACTCGGAGGTCTACAGACAATTCCTTTGTCTTCATGCTTGGTTTGTGCTTTGGCATGCACTGTCAACCCTGGGACCTTATATAGACAGGTGTATGCCTTTTCAAATCATGTCCAATCAACTGAATTTACCACAGGTGAACTCCAATTAAGCTGCTGAAACATCTCAAGAATGATCAGTGAAAACAGAATGTACCTGAGCTCATTTTAGAGCTTCACATTAATATTTTGAGATTTTTCAGGATTTTTTATTTTAATAAATTTGCAACAATTTCAAAAAATCTTTTTTCACATTGTCATTATGGGGTGTTGTGTGTATTTTAAACAAATAAATTAATTTAATCCATTTTGGATTAAGGCTGTAACATAAAAAATGTGGAAAAAGTGAAGCGCTATGAATACATTCCGTACGCACTGTATGTTTATGATAAGATAATAAACTTTTAAAAAGTGTAAATGCTTATACTTCACTTTAGACGAAACCTTACTTTTTATCAACTTAGATGTTGCAAATTAATTTTGCTTGTGTCAAGAAAAGAGAATGTAGGATGCATTTTAACCAGACACCTGCATAGGGACACATTAAAGTCAAGCAAATTCTCAGTAGGCAGAACGTTGATGTTCACCAGGAAACTCCTCTATCAGCCAGGGCACACTTCCAAGACAACACCCGCTGTATTAATACCCAGACAGAAATAGAGAGGGACAGGGGTTGATAAGACCGACATTAATTTTTCAGTTTTTACACAACTTTATCTAAAAGACATGCAGCACCCCGCCCTGATTTAGGCCTATGTTTACACACTAAAACACACACACCCCTAACTACATTTTAGGTCAACTTGCCCAAAATGCATTATATTCTGTAAATTTAGGGCAGATAGTGATATTTTGGTATATACTTTGGGTAAAGCCGTTTTTAGGGTATATATTTTGGGTAAACCAAATTCCAATTCCACTAGGTCAAATGTTATTTTAAACAAAACCTTTCACTGTATCAGAACTTGCATATTTATTTTAAATATAAGGTTGGACGAGTTTGTACATCATTACTGGTGCAAGATGTTTGCTTATCTTTCTGTAATTGAATTGCTATTTATTAATGATTTTTTTTTTCATTTAACTTGCTTTTTTATTTTTTATTTTAAATGAACTGTTTTTGTAAAATGTTAATGTTTACATTTTGATTTTAGCTGTAAAGCAATGGTCTCAAACTCAATTCCTGGAGGACCACAGCTCTGCATAGTTTAGCTCCAACCAGCTCCAACTCACATCTGCTTAAAAGTCTCTATGCTGCATCCCAATTCGCATACTATACGTCCTACATAGTATCTTAAAAATAGAATTAGTATGTCCCAAATCGTAGTATGTTGAAAAGAGTATGCCAAAGGTTCTTGGATGGTTTACTATTTCCGTCCATAGAACCGTCCATACTCTAACTGCTGATATTGCCCACAATACATTACGTGTTGGACGTGAACTTGATTAGAACTACAAACGCGGGTGAAACGTGTAAATAAACAACAAACATGGCGGACGCACGAGTCCAACCGTAGAGAAGCTTCGGTAAAGATGTTTGTATGACTGTTTAATATCTAGCCATCTCGAGAATATTTAAATCACATTTTCCATTTTATATTTAATCTGCAACAACAACTGTGAACTTATATCAAGATATGTTTGGACATTACCGTCTGAATGCATAATTATCCAAAAACCTGAGGAGATTTCTCTGCTGAAAAGACTCGTAAATGGCAGATTATCCTGCTGCTGCTTCTTCAAAAAGGTAGGAAATTAAATATGAAAGAAATGTGGATGATGTGTTGATTGACAGGGCTCGTAAAGCAACATAATGATCTGTTAAAGAGGAAGTAGTATGTCCCAAAGATTGCATACTCTTCTGTTACACACTCAAAATTAGATACTTTTCTTCCACAAAAAAGTACAAACTTTTAGGGCGTAGTACTGTATCAGTATGCGAATTGGGACACAGCACTATTATTCTAGTACTGTGAACACCTTGATTGAATCAGTTGTGTTTGAATAGGGTTGGAGCAAAACTGTGCAGAGCTGCGGCCCTGAAGGAATGGAGTTTGAGACCTGTGCTGTAAAGCAATGTTTAAGATCCATCATTTTCTTTCAGATTACTAAGCGATTTATATTTCAGATTTATGAATTTACTTCACGTCAGTAACAGGTTCTCAGTACAGCTGCATGTTGTCTCCAAAATGGCCTACCTTTATATGGTATGTGAACTTTTTGTCTTAGACTAGTAACGGTGAAGTCTTTTTTATTTGTAGAAAAATATTCATTTTAAATCTCTATAATGGAACTGACTGCCAAATGACTAATTACCAGAATTAATTTCCAAATGATAAAATTCAGATTTAGACATTGATATTGCTCCTCAGAAACAGCACTAGGGGGCAGCGATGATGTTTATCAGATTCAAGGCCACCTGTGTGAAGACTCATGCAATGCTTGGAGAGATGTAGAAAAGTCCTGTCTTTGATTTTGGAGACCATCTGAAAAATTTCCTGAGCTGGAAAAAAGTGATCACATGACTTCACTGACCTGGGTTCAGCTTCCGTGCCTCCTCTTGCTGGGTTCGACAGATCATCTACTCTGTGGCACATCTTATCTCCTGCTCCCGCAAGCCAACGAAAATCAACCTACGCTGTGCTAACGATCCTCCTGTGACTGTGAGCCCTGATAAACGCCATTTTCTCCTGACACACATAAATACACACACACACGCCACAATGAGTTGACGGTTCTCAGGCTGCTGGAGAAAAAAAAACATGTCTGCTCTGTACTAGATATCTGAGAGGTGCTCAAAGATGAGATCAACCACTCAACTAAAAACAAACTCTCTAATATACCAATAAACCAATCCTAGTGATTCCACTCACATCCAGCCAGAGTTGGTTCAGTAACTGCTTTCAAAAAGCTACTTTCAATTTGAAAGTCATTTGAAAGTGTCTAAATATGCCTATTTTCATATCATTTACAGGGATGGACAGTATTCATGATACATGTATTTTAAACGTGTATTTTAAATACAAAACAGTATTTTGTCATTTGGTTTTGATAGGGTTGATGAAAATGGCTTAATATTTTTAAATAAAAATAGCGTCTTGTATATTTGCATTTTTAAAATACTGTAAAATACTTTGTAAGAAATCTACATCAATACATCATATAAATGCACTGATTGGTGATTTGGATGTTATTGACTCTTCCATTGAAAGAAGAGTTGAACAAATCTCAGGAGAAAGATTTTGCTGTACAAATAATAGTAGTTTTGGATGGGTTGCTGATGCCAAATATTTGTCGTTAAAACAAACAACATAAAGTCCTACAGTGGCAATTCCTACAATGCTTGATTGGCTGTTTTAAATGCCAGTAGTTGATCAGTAGGTCCACTGTATAGTAGGCATGGGACGATAACCGTTTTCAAGGTATACCGTGGTTTGGAAAAATCAAGGTTTTAAAAGCGGCAGAATTTTCTGTAATACCGTTCCTAAGGTATGTGTAAGATTATTTATTTACTTTTTTGTTTCGTTTTGTTTTTTAGGACAACAGTATCTCCAGCAGAAAAGATACCCAAAGATACCGTTTTAAACTGTAAATAAATCTGTGTTATTAAAACTAATGAAGACACCAGAAGTCTATGATTCATTTCATTATTTAGGCTATGTATATTTTAAATGTTTCTCATAATATATTATATTGTTTTTAAAGGGGAAAAAATGTGTTTTTAACACATACATTTAAAAAGAATATATTTTAGAGCAGTAATCAAAATATCGTGAAACCGTGATATTTTAATCCAAGGTAATCATACTGTCAGAATCTTATACCGCGCCATGCCTACTGTATAGTTAATTAAGAGGAAAGATTTAAGAATTAAGATGTCACAACAAATGAAACACAAATATTTAATAATCCAAAACCTCCTAATATAGTTTTTATTTTGAGTATTGAAGAGTTCAGTAGAAAAAGAAAATAGACTTCTGAAAAATTTGGTAAACAGAACATTTAAATGAACTCTTTATTTAATCATCCTTTTAAAATAGGTGAATAAAAGAGGTTGAAAAATCATTGTACAGAGATGATGGCAAATTTACTGGTCACATTTACTTTCAAACATTGTTTACTTCACTAAGTCAGTTGATCGAATAGGTCTAAATGATGGAGGGTTTGCAAAGAAATGTCATGCTCCTTTGTAAAAGTATTTTGTAGTATTTTTAAAAATACAAAATACTGTATTTTATTTTGTTTTATTTTATTTATTTTACAGGTTTTGACTGCTGTGTTTTGTAGTTTATTTTGATACACCTAAAATTAAGGTATTTGGTATTTTATTTTAAAAATACATTTCAATGTATTTTTGCCCATCCCTGATTATCTATAATTGGGAAAAGTGTGTGAGCAGCTGCGACCACAGTAAACTGATTAGGTGTGTATACAATCACATTTTACAACATTTGGTTTAAAGCGTTCTTCACAACTCTTAAAAAGCCTTTTTTGAGATAAAATGAATGTGGATAGTTCAGTTGAAATTTGTTTATAGTATATTCAGCATGTTGCCATGTTGATATGACACTATGAGCATCAGTTGGATCACTTACCATTCACATGCCTCACCCATATATACTCTAACGGCACATTAAACTGTCTGTCCATTGGATCCACACTTCAGAATGTTGGTGGAAATAGTAGGCCATGGTATTTTTTTGTGAATTATATAGGACTTCTGAAATCACATACTACTATTGTTTAGTGTACTAGCGTATTTCAAAACTCACAGCAATTATAAAAGAGTACACAAAAAGTTCTCAGGTAACATTTTATTTCATTTTCCTTCGGCTTAGTCCCTTTATTTATCAGGGGTCGCAAAAGCAGAATGAACCACCAATTATTCCAGCAAATGTTTTACACAGCAGATGCCCTTCCAGCTGCAACCCAGTAATGGGAAACACTCATACACTCACATTTACACACACACTACGGCCAATTTTGTTTTTTCAATTCACCTATAGCACATGTCTTTGGACTGTGGAGGAAACCTGAGCACTCAAGAAAACCCACGCGAACACAGGGAGAACATGCAAAGTCAGAATATGCCAACTGACGCAGCCAGGGCTCGAACCAGCTTTGCTGTGAAGCGACAGTGCTAACCACTAAGCCACCATGCCACCGTCAGGTAACATTTATTTTTCAGTGAAATTCTGGAGTACACATCTGACAGACACTTTACTGTCCCATGATGAGGCCACTGGAGAGTATTTGCGGATGGCTGTGTACCTGGCCCCTCAGATTCTGAGTTGAATGGATTTTGAATGCATTTTATATTTGATAACAAAGTTCCTCAATTTACTGGAATTAATCGTGAAAATATGACTGTAGGCCTACTGGATAATGTAGAATTGGACCAAGTACTATTCATAACTGCTACAGTAGTTTGCTAAAAAGAAAGGAGGAATAACAAGCAAAAACAAAACAATCTAAGGCCTAATTTCTGAAAATGTGTGGTGAACATGCAGATGAAGTGGGCTTAGTGAGGCTAATTTATTCCTGTGGAAAATTTTAATCCCACAGTTTGCAAAATACTTTACATATACAAAATATCGTTTGTTAAGCAAAATTCAAATAAAGAGTTTAACAAACAAATCCTTTAAAATATATCCTGACCGTTCCAAGATGGCGGCTCTGTTCAGAGTGGAGTTCCGGTGGACTTAACATCGCTGTCTTCAAGCTGGGGTTAGCGTTCTGATTTGCAAAACCTAGAAAGTAAAAGTAACAACTGAGCAGAGCTGATATTGGAGGCAGCAAGACGATTGACTTTCAGGCTGATTGCCTCATCGTGTCGAACATCTCCATCTAGTGCCCATAAGCATGAAATGAAAGTGGGTATAAATGTTTGTCAGTCACTTCGTCACAGTCCCACTAAGATTTCGCGGAACATTTTCATGCATCCTGCGTCATAAAACACAGTTTTTTAGGGACTTTTCTTAAAAAATGCTTCAATGTTTCACCCATTTCTTGTTTTTGGGTTTACAAAAATATACTGGTTGCAAAAAGAATGATAACAGTACACTGGGTGGACAAAGGTTCTCCAAAGGTGGCTCAGTGGATTCCGAGACTTAAACAGGTCTATGTAATGGAAAAGGATGACTCCATGTATGAAGACTGATATATTTTTTTGAAGAGGTGAAAATGTATCACAACATATTTAGATATGTACATTTAGAGGTGAATTAACCTATCACCAATGTAATCTGAGGTAACTACAATGTAATACCATGTAGCTCGATGTACAAATGTATTCCCTGAAAAGTATTTATGATGGCAGTACTTTATTTATTTATTTATTTATTTTGTATTATGTTTCTTATATTATTTTTAAAATGTTATATAATCCTGTTTTGATGTATTTATCCACTCATCTGTAAGGGGTTAAATTGATGGGGAAGGGGTTGTTGTGAAAAAAAATATTGAAAAATATTATTTTAAAAGTTTCAAAAAAATAAAAATATAAAGCCTGGGCCAACTAGATCACATTTAATGTGCACGAATGAGTCTAAATGGTCAAAACTAATTAGCATTTGAAAAATCAAAACTATTTATCTAATAAGATGCAGGCCTATTTGATTGTCCAGTCAATCTGCATTGTAGGCATACTTCATTGCATTTTGCCCCTCTCAATTTACAAATAGAAAAGTAAAGATCGTAGACAAACTTTATGGTGGCTTGAGAAAGCCTGGTCTGAAAGTTTATAGTAGGATTAAAGTTTTAATAATAGTTTTAAGAAGTTTGAAACAGTTGGCAGATAGATAAGTACATGTTAGCATGTTGCTAGCATGTTTCTAGTTTAAACTAGCATGTTGTTAGCATGAATTTAGCATGTTGGTAGTATGATTAGTATGTTAGGATGTTTTAGTATAGATTGGTAAATTGTTAGTATGGATTGGTATATTAGTATGGTTCAAGTTTGTTAGTATGTCGTTAGTATGTTTCTAGTATGGATTAGTATATTGTTAGTATGAATTGGTATTTTGTTAGTATGTTCAATGTAAAGTCAATAGCAGTTTTTTACAATGGAAGTCTATGGGAAGTTGCTAGGGTGCCATAAGTGGTTGCTAGGGTCTGGCAAGTAAGTTGAAAGGTTATCAGTGATTGGCAGATTGGTAGTCTGAGTTAAATGAGGCCAAAAAGTATTTATGACAGTCTGGCGCAAAGTTATGAGGTCACAAGGTTTGGTCCAATGTTAAGTCAATGGGCCTTGTCCGAATTTTCCGGGGCAGTTTTTGGAAAACCGTAAGTAGTATAAGAGTATGTTGGGTTTCTCAAACCACCATAATTACAGAGCTTCATCTAAAAACACTTCTCATTTTACAAGACAGATATTGAGAGTTTTAAAGCAATACATAATAATACACAAACAATAGGCTTATTCAAATACAAATCAATAAAACAGAAAAGTTCTGCGTACAACATGACAACACCATTGCTGCTTCACCTGGGGGTAAATAACACTTAAATAGTTGTATCAACTTGAAAACATCACTTTTTGTATATTAAAATAAATAAGGAAATTCTATAATTTACTCACCCTACAACTTGTCCCACACCTGGCTGAGTTTCTTTCTTGTTGTAATGAACAGTAAAGAAGATATTTTGAAGAATGTTGGAAACCGGTGGCCACTGAGTTCCATACAGTTTTTTTCTACTAATGTCAGTGGATACTGGTTTCCAAGATTCTATAAAATATGTTTTGTTTTACAGATGATCTTCACCCCACAGGTTGCTTACACGGATGTCCTCCCTGGCTCAAGTGCATTGTAAGCAGAGAAGGAATAGTGGACAAAGTATGGGTACTAAGGATGGATTATGGTATAGGGGTGTGTTGTTATATGGAAATCTTTGTGCATGCACCATGGAATAAAATTAATCACGACTTCCCACATTTCTTTTTATAATCTCATCACATCAGAGTTTAAACTTCACAACTTATTACTTTTAGAGAATTGTGAAATATAAATTTACAATAGCCAGTTTATTACTGAAAAAACTCTAAATATAAACACACAATTCTGAGATGGCAACTCTGTAAACAAATGTCTGGATTGTGAGATATCAACTCTTAGATGTGAGGGGGAAATGAATTGTGAAATTCATTCATTTTCTTTTCAGTTTAGTGCCTATATTAATCTGGGGTCGCCACAGCGGAATGTACCGCCAACTTATCCAGCACATGTTTTACGCAGCGGATGCCATTCCAGCCAGGCTCGGGTAGTTCGAAAGACCCACTCCTCAATGACAAAGGTCCAGAATTTGTCGCATACATGACCTCATTTGTCTTATTTTGACTGCTATGCCATCATAAATAGTGAAATTAATCCATTGAAAAAGGTTTTAAGAACAAGCAGAATCCTCTGTTGAGTGTCGCTTTGGTGTGACTTTTGCTAATCAGTTTTGGCCAATGCAAAGTATTATTTTTCATGAGTCCAACATCCAGCTGTGCAAGAAAACAGAATCGGATGCAAGTGAAGTCATCTTCCACTACTGTATTGTTTATAAATAGAGAAAACATTTGAGTAACCTTTGACCTCACTCTTGAAACAAAAAATGACCAATAAAAAGGTGTGACGCTCCAAAAGCGCACCATATAAAAATTTTTAATGAAAACTAATTTGGCTATTGTTGTCATCCTTGAGTTTTTAATCAAATCAAGTGTACTTTTTACAAGAGAGGCTAGAAAAATTGTGAAGCTCGTGCATTTGTGAAGCGCTTATTAAGTTTTAATGTTTTTATTATTCAAATAGACAAATTCTGACTGAGGAATGGTGAATATGCTGGCCAGTTTGTGGGCTACAGATTTAATTTAAAACTTTAACAGATTCTTTTTTTCCCCTAATGAAATATGCAATAAATTTGTATTTTACAAGTATTTATTTTAAAAGTAAAATAAGTATTTTTCTTTATTCTAAACATTTAGGAAATATTTTTTGGTACATTAAAAGGGTTGTTATTATGATGACCATCTGACAAGCTAATCCAGCTAAAAATAGAGCTTAAAATGTCACATAAATTTTGTATTTCAATCTCTTAAACAGTAAATAAAGGCAAATAACTTAAAAAAAAAAGAAATAAAGGCAAATAACTTTAAAAAAAGAACCACCTCTTATACCAGGCTGGCTACGGGCACGAAATAAAATCCAGAAACTAAGCTTTTTTTTTTTGCACAGGCCTATCTAAAGGGTTAATGGTGGCAACTGATGATCAACAGTAAAAACAACAAATTTTACCTCTTCCCAACAGGGAAAACCACCAACAATCAAAAATATATGATTATATAGTGTCATGGTTTTCCAATCAAAAAAATAAATAAATGTGGTTATAATGGAAGTCAATGGGGCAAAAACAGCCACCAACAATAAAATAGGCAGAAAAAATGAAAATCAATCAAAAACAATGCATCAAAGGCAATGTTGTTTCACACGTCCAAGACTTTGATAAAACGTAAAATAAAGCCAGTCTACAATCACTTTTTATAGTGAAAATACGTCATTTTGTGAGTTTTTTTTCACCAAATCAGAGGCTAATACATTTGGTAATTAAAGAGTTCAAATCTGTAATTTTCCAAGCAATTTAGTAGATTTATGCAAGAAAATGTGAAAAAAATATTTCTCTGATGCATTTTTACAGCAGTTTAATTCAGTGAATGTTTTCATCCCGACCATAACAAAAGGGTAGTAAATTTGCTCAAAGTGTTTCGTTGAGTTTTTACTTAATTTTTTTTAATCAAAGCATTTTCTCAAAATTTATGTCAAAATAAGATTTGTCGCCAAAAATCATTCTGCTAGCTAAAGCACAAAGAAAGATGTGGAGTGGACGAAAACATCCCCAACAGTACATAAGGGTCTGTATATTCAGTATTATTTCCCCGATTGAATTCCCCTACACAAAGAAAAACTAAAGAATATAAGCATTGTTCATTATTATATTTTTATTGATTTGTAAAACATTTGACCAATATTACATGAAATCAGGAACATGAATTTACAATACTTTATGATGAAAAAAGAAAAAAACTAAAGCAAAAAACAAAACAGGCAATTTCAACCGTTTCATGAATGGTCATATTCAACTGGTTTTGTCCTAGTAAGCAGGCCTACTACCGTCAGCCTGTAAACAGCTAGCATTTCTATTACAGTTGTCTTTATGGTACCCATTCGCTCAGAGACAGAAGTACTCCTGCATTCATGAGCCATTAAGCGCCACAAACAAACTTCCTATTGATCTTCTGTCCATCGGTGCGCAGACAGAAGAGGAGAGGTAAAGAGCACGCGTCTCCTCCTTTTTCTCGTTATCGTGGACGATTTGATCATCTACTCCATTTTAGGATTGACCTGTGATGAGGTATTGACAGTAGAGTGTATATATATATATATATGTTTTTGACTGAGGTATGGATGAGGTTGAGCATGTGTGGTTGGCAGAGTAGACAATCGTCCACTGAGAGAAAATAAGAGCAGCTCGTGCCCTGACAGGTGTTGTGTAATTATTTTTGCGGAGCAGCAAAATCCAACTGAGCAGTCAGAATAAAGAGGGGGGAGGGCGGGGCCTGAGGACGGCCAGCCAATCCCAGCAGCAACTGAACACTGTCAATCATGGAAGTGACCACGCCTTAACAGCTCTCAGCTTTGTGAACCTGTATGTTTGTTGTCTGTCTGTCTGCTAAAGATACAAATACTGTACACACAGATAATAACAGTTAAAAAAGAAAAACAAAATCTGATAAAACAGCTGTTAAGGCGTCTTTGTTAAGTGATATTCATACATGAGGTACTGGGTTGTCCATGTGAGCCACTGCACAGCAATAAATACAAACATGAATCATAAAAAAATACAAATCAAATGTGTCTGTTCCCCAGAGAGGTAGTTTGTTATGGTTACATTTTGGACTCGGAAAAGAGACCAACATCTTCGTCTTTCTCCTGTCTCGCCATCATCATCATCATGCGTAACGCATATCGGTTTGAACTTGACGTGTAGTCTACGGCAAGCCATTGTAACATTTAATCTATAACCCGTACTAGTAATTATTTTCATGTTACTAGTGCTTATTTTTTTAGATACTAGTATCTTTTCCATTAAGTACTAGTACTCATTCATTAGATGCTACCTATTAAATAGATACTGGTACTTATGTGTTAGCGTGCTTTCACATCTGTGGTTTGGTTTATTTGGTCTGGACCAAGGGCAACAAATGACACATTGTAGCAATTTTCTGCTGTTTTTGGGTTCTTTTCACACCACACTGATTACTTTGGTCCAAACCAGCTGAAAAAAACTAAAATGCAGTCATGTGACAAAATCCACATCACTCATCGGCCAGATGTTATTGAATGTATTTCCTAAACTGCTTTTCGATTGGTCAGAATTAACATGCGGGAAAATGCCAATGGAACTCCTGCAAGTAAACAAACCAGCAGACACAAAATGTCGCTTTTGGCTATGGAGGGACGACTGCGCTGTATAGCTGATTGTATCCCTGGTCATAGTATACATCACTTTAGACCAACTTTACATTTCGAGAAAGAAGCGCAGCTGTGGCTGGAAAACAATATTTTGATGCATTGCAAACGGTGAAGGCGCATCGCAAGTCATAGTCACCTTCCGGAAATATTACCAACGATCCATCAGGTAATGTTTTTCCCTCTCTCTCTTTCCCAGTTTAAAATTGTAGGTAAATCGCTGTCAACAAATATTTTTCCTCCACACCCCATAAGATGGGACAGCGCATCGGACTACGGCAGCTAGATTAGTACAAAAAGGCACAGTATTTTTGCGGTTGGGTCTGTTTTAATTCGGATCATGTTCTCACCACAAACAAACCGCTCCAGGGTTCATTTGAAAGTACTGAGACCAACTCTTCAAGGAGGTCTCGGTACGCTTTTTGGTCTGCTTCTGGTGCGCACTCGAGTGGGATTGCTACATTCACACCTGCCCAAACGAACCGCACCAAGACAGAAAACGAACTCTAGTGCGATTCAACCGAACTAAATAAGGCAGGTTTGAAAACACCCTTAGATACTAGTACTTATTCATTACATACTAGTACTTATTTATTACATACTAGAACTTATTCATTACATACTAGAACTTATTCGTTAGAGACTAGTATCTATTTAATAGACATAGTGCTTATTAATTAGATACAAGTACTTATTAAATAGATACTACAACTTATTTAAAAGATACTAGTTCACATTTATTAAATGCTAGTACTCATTTGAAATGGTTCTAGTAAAAAAAAAGTATTTCACTAGTAAAATGTTCAATTGAACTCTACTCTTCAATTTGGACTAGTCAAAACATAAGACGAGTAAAACAGCAGAACTGACTAGTAAAATAAGAATGGTTACTAGTAATAGTTATAAAAAAAGATATAGTGTCTTATAAATAAATACTAGTACTAACGAATAACTACTGGTATCTGTTTAATAGTTACTAGTATCTTATGAATTGGTACCAGTATCTATTTAATAAGTACTAGTATCTATTAATGAGGTACTAGTATTTAATTATTAACTACTAGTACATAAAAAAATTTACTAGTTCCAGCTGGAATACATATAGTCAAAACTGAATAGTTGATATCTCAATGACAGATGCCATAGAAATCCATTTAAAAATGTTTAATCTGTTACTAGTAACAACAGAATAGTTACTAGTCAATATTAAAATAAGTATTAGTATCTAATAAATAAGAGCTAGTATCTATTTAATAAGTACCAGTACCTAAACAGATACAAGTATCTAATGAATAAGAACTAGTATCTAATACCCAAGTAAAATATCTAATACATAATTACTAGTATCTATTTAATAGGTACTAATATCTAATGTATGAGTACTAGTATCTAATAAAAAGAACTAGTGTCTAATGAGTAAGTACTAGTATATTTTTTAAAAGGACTAGTATCTAAAGCATAGGTCTCAAACTCAATTCCTGGAGGGCTGCAGCTCTGCACAGTTTTGCTCCAACCCTAATCAAACACAGCTGATCCAACTTATCAAGGTGTTCAAGACTATAAACCATTGAGCAGGTGTGAGTTGGAGGTGGTTGGATCAAAACTATGCAGAGCCGCAGCTCTCCAGGAATTGCGTTTGAGACTACTGATCTAAAGAATAGACAGTAGTGTGTAATGAATAAGCACTAGTACTTATTGGAAAAAATACAAGTATCTTAAAAATAAGCACTAGTAACATGTAAATAGATACAAGTACAGGTTATAGATTAAATGTCAAAACGGCTTGCCATAGTAGTCCCGGGTTTGTCAGATCTAGTTATGGTGGTAAGTGCTGCAGGGATATTCTCACTCGCTCGTCACGAAATAATCATCGGAACGGAAAAAAATAAGTGAATTGTTACAAGGTCTGGAAGCTTTCATCGTTTTCCAGTTTTAGAATCGAGTGTACACCCTCATCCCGCATAGTACTGAGCAGCTTAGTACAGAGAGAAGGCATGAAGACGATAAAATAGACAGTCGAAAGAGAGCAATAAGATCGTGAGAGAAAAAATATATAGATATATTTATATATATTCACCTGCACTTGGCAGGAGGTTAGCATTCAATCGTACTTTCCTAAAATCCCGAACCCAAACATACACACACACAATCCTCTGCCCTGTGCGTCCAACCTGTACACTGATACCAGAATATCAAAACTAGTCTACAAGAAAATACTTTCATCTTTTACATCTGCAAAGTAATACTCATTGAGAGAGAGAGATATATATAACCTTCCATGTCATTAAATCTTAAGTGCCTTGACTACGTTATTTATTAGTAAATGTATTGAGGAAACGATCAACTTCTCTCTCTCACACACGCACACACACCTAGACTGGGGCGAATATGCGACACCCAATCAAATATGAATATACTTGGTGTATAGATAAATGCTATACATCGTCCTCGCTTCATCAACGCACAGTCACACACACTTGCCGCGCTCGTCTTTCCAAGCGAACGCAGTTTCCAGGTAGTTCAATTCAGCTTACATAATCATTAAATCGTCGACCCAGTTCCGACACTAAACTCACACCTACAGACAATCTTCATTAACTCTGATTAACTCTCATACCACAGAAAAGTTCTCCTAATGACCCTGAGCCCTGACCGAGAAGATTCACACAAATCAGACGTGATTAACTGGAGATATATAAAGCAACAGAGAGAAAGCGCTCTGTTAGTGTCAGCCCTCGAATGTGACTCAGGGAGCCCTTTACAACAGTCTCGCAAATATGACTATTATTGTTATTATATACACAGTGGAGATACATAAAGACCGTAAAAAAGAGCAATTAAAATGAGTACGTGTGGCAAGGTAAGGCAGTTGTGTTTGGTTTAGAGGACACGATGTAGGCAGTGGCTAGTGTGGTATTTAACATGGTGTCCAAAGACATGCAAGAATAATAATGATAAAAACACACCATTGCAAACATGGTAGTATCTACTGTTTAGATAACAACCAGCAAAAGAAAAAAAATGCTGTAATTATGCAGTAATTGGACTGGTTTGAAGAACCTGCCTGTGCCAACACCTCAAAATCTCAAGGTTTGCATGTACAACCATTGTTACTGTTTACAAGTGTTGAGATAATAAATTATCCAGCATGTTGCTATTAGAGTTATCACAAAAGTGAGCTTTGTTTCTCAGTAAAGTCATGTAAAAACCCAATAAAGTCATCCAAATCCAAAATTAAATCTCCCAAAGCCTGTCAAAAAGATAACAGGGTCATATTTCACGTCCTCGCTCTTATATATATCTGACAATCATGACAAATTGCTTTAATATTATTAAAGAAAGAAAAAAAAACATTTAAAAGAAAGGTTCACGCCAAAATGAATTTACTCAACATTTACTCTTGCTCAAGTGGTTCCAAAGTTTATTGTGTTGAACACAAAAGGAGATATTTTGAAGAAAGCTGAAAACCTGTAACCATTTACACTACCTAACAAAAGTCTTGTCGCCTATCCAAGTTTTAGGAACAACAAATAATAACTTGACTTCTAGTTGATCATTTGGTATCATAAGTGGCTTATATGAAAGGCAAAAGCCTCTAGATTTCGCTTATTTTACCTAAATAAAATTTGATCATGCCTTGATTTTTAATGTTTTAATTAGAACAGTAAGGTCTGACTACTCTGCAGATCTCTCGCACACACCCCCCCATACTGAATGTAACCCCAAACCATGATGTTTCCTTCACCAAACTTGACAGATTTCTATGAGATTCTTGGGTCCATGCAGGTTCCAATAGGTCTTCTGCAGTATATGTGAAGACTGGGATGCAGTTCAACAGGTGATTCATCAGAAAAATCTGACACTTTTCCAAATGATCAACTAGAAGTCAAGTTATTATTTGTTGCTCTTACAACTAGGCTCAATGACAAGACTTTTGTATGGTACTGTTCATCCTTTGTATGACAAACAAATAACATGGAAGCCAATAGTTCCAGCATTCTTTGAAACATCTTGTTTTGTGTTCAACAGAGGAAAGAAATTCATAAGGGTTTGAAACAAGTAAAGGATGAGCAAACGCTGACAGAAATTTCATTTTTGTGTGAACTATCCCTTCAAAAGTTTAAGTGTGTATAAGAAAAAAGATCACATGATCATATTAATTAGCAATTAAAACATTTTCTTTCGAAAATATTGAAAAATGACCCAACCATTGTAACGCTTGTGTGAAATGTACTATAAATGTAAAATAAAAATAATGCTAAAGGATTAAAATAAATAAATAAATTCATAATAACTTGTGATGGGTAAAGCTAAAATTAAAAAAAGCTGAAAATAGAGAACTGGAATGCAAACATGGAGAAATACATAACCTATATGATTCAAACATATGATTTTGCAGTGTAAAAAAAACAGCTGTAAAGCTCTCAGTTTTCATGCTTCCAATTTCCTTTGTGCAAACGCACAATTAGCTCACAGCCTTTAACTTTACACATCTATTACTATAACCAGCCAGGGCTGCAGGGTCTCCCTCTGCTAGATTCTACCTTAAGCCACAAGCGCTAATATCAAACTCTATTTACACTGATTGGAAAAGTAAGAATATAGATACTGAGTCTTATATACAGAGGTTAGCTGTGTGGCAAGCACTAATTGCAGAGGCGTTGGGTAATCAGCCAATCACAGCACAGGCAAATAACAGTAGAGAAGACAGCCATTGCTCAGCGACCTATCAGAGCTCTGGAGGCAGAGGAGAGGGGGCGGAGCTGCCGTCTCATTGGTTAAGTGGCGAGGCGAGAGAGGTGAGTTAGAGCTGTGTGCTTGCATTAGTATTTTAACCCTGTGCATTTAAAGGCAGGAGGTGAAGAGACAGGACATCAGCAGTAGTGGACAGCGCTTTGGGGAACATGCAGAGGTTTAGAACAGGACCGCGCACTCACACACTCATCCTACACATGCAGGGTAATACTGTTGGCTATTGGTGATACAGTAAAATATTACTGTATTTAGATGCCACAGTGAAAAATAACATCATGAAGATGTTGCATTCTTGGAAGAATGCATGGAAGATTATTGTTGCCATGGGGAAAAAAAGAAATGATTTTATTTGAAACTCTGAGCAGAAAAGTTGTTATAATATTTAAAAATGGCAAATTTACTATTACCTTTGATTTGTTGATTTCAAAATTAATTTTGCACAAATTAATTTAGATATCTAGAGGGAATGAAATCAATTTTGTGAAATTTAAACTCACTATTACGAGTTTATAAATTGCTATAGCAAATTTGCTTGAATTGTTATATATTATTAATCTTTAGTTATTAAAAGTAACTAAAAAGTAGAATTGTATTCAAAGTAGATGTATCAATTCATCTATCCTTTATATAGAACTACATTTACTTTGAATACAACTCTACTTTTTAGTTTCCACAACAAAATAAACAAATAAACATTTTTTTTATAATAAACAAAGATATTTTTTCACAACTTAAATTTTTCCCCCTGCAGTTTAGAAATTCAGTCATTATTGAACCAGAATTACATTTACTTTGATTACAAAGTTTATATATAAACTGCGAAATGTATTTTGCAATTTATAAACTCAAAATTGCTAGAAAACGTCAGAATTGTAACTTTATGAATCTCTTGTTCTATAAAGTCTGAATTTCTAAACTGCAGGGGAAAAATGAAAGTTGTGGGGAAAAAACTTTGCTTTTTATTTAAAAAAAAAATCACTTTTTAATAGATTATGTTGTTGTGGAAACTAAAAAGTAAAATTGAATTTAAAAGTAAACAAAACATTTTCAGTGAAAAGTCTAAACCGCAAACTGCGGAAAAGAGCAAGATTGAAAACTTCAAAACTAAAAAAATATACATTTCCAACATTAAGAAGAGAAGTCTGAATTATATATTACAGAAGCCTTGAACCACAGGGTGAAAAAAAAGTAAATCTTGGTGGCGAGGGAAAAAAAGAAAACTTATCTCGTTATAACGAGATATGTCGAAATAATGACTTAATCGTGTCATTAAAATGACATAATATCTCATTATAAAGACAATATCTTAGTTGTAAAGACATAGTAAAGTTGTTATTTCGACATAATTGTGTTAATTTCTATATGAGCCAATAGATGGCAGAATAAGACTGCAAACTGCATGCTTTAAGTAAAGCCTTTAAGGTTCCGAAATCAAAGCTTTATAATGAGAATTTACCAGGCAAATTCAATTATATTGGCACTGATGTGTTTACTTGTTGTTTCAGATTAATCTTTTGTCCTTAAATGTAACCTATAAATAGCCGTGAAACACTGTAGGCGTTTATTAGCCTAGCCTAGTAGTAGTTTTCACAAGACATGATATTCTATAATTAACTGATTTACCAATGCATCGTTTTGTAATGTTTTAACTGCCAATATTGCATCTTCATTTATCATATTTGGTTTATATGTTAGTCATTTTTTTATTGATGAGACTATTAAGAGAACATTTTGTTTTTACATTTATTCACCTCCAAATTTGATTCCATCTGTCCAGTGCTCCATCATGCCCGACTCTAAATTTGAAATTTAGGGTGGGTCAAGTGACTTTCCATCACTGAAGTGTTACATTAAATTAGTTGTTATTTTACAGTTACAATAAGACGTTTAATTATGGAAGCCCTGAACCTCAAGATGAAAAAGCAATCTTGGGGGTGAGGGGAAAAATAGAGAGAAAACTTACCTTGTTATAACGAGATTTAATGTCG
Organism: Danio aesculapii; assembly: GCF_903798145.1. Classification (NCBI taxonomy): domain Eukaryota; kingdom Metazoa; phylum Chordata; class Actinopteri; order Cypriniformes; family Danionidae; genus Danio; species Danio aesculapii. Next base: position 41,330,281 of record NC_079440.1, read on the forward strand.
TTATAACAACATAATTACGACGTTAAAACAACCAAGATTGTTTTTTTCCCACCTTGCTGGTTCAGGGCTTCGGTTATATACAATATAAGCTGAAGATAGTCCCAAAATAATTCAGAATTGCTTTTTAATTTAAAAAATAATAATTCAGAATTGTGAAATAAAAACTCACTACAATCTTTTCTCTTTTATACTCCATGGCAAAAACAAGATCCCATAAGTACGTCCTTCTAAAACACGAAAAACCTAACCGAAACACCTATGGCACTCCCTAAACGATCTGTAAATGACATACACACACACACACACATACATACATACAAACACACCACTCACAAACTTCGTCCTGGAAACTCTGTATGTGTTTAAGGTGATTGTCCATACATTCACTCCACTCCACGCTGTGTGTCTGAGCCGCAGCACTTCTCCTGACGGGGGTGAATCTGCTAGGTGACCTGCCCGCCGAACACCTCCAGCACCAGAGGCGTGAGCTGCATGCTGTGCTCGGGCTGGAAGGAAAGTGAGCGGTACTGTTTGGAGTGCTCTTCGTTCAGGCTGCGGAGATCTGCCAGCTTCTGGATCATCTTAGCATAAAGCAGACGCCCCCCCGGGTGATGTGCACGGATGTAGGCCTGCAGAACCTCAGATACCTTGTCCTGCAATGCTTCCACTCGCATGTGATCCTGCACCCCGGGCCGATCTGTGGACACACAAATATAGATTAACGAGAGTCCAAACTGAAATCACAAGCAAGATTTTAAAGCTGCAGTCTGGGCAATGTTTGGTGTGTGTGTGTGCTAAATGAAGACACTCAGCGTCTGTGTCAGCCATGGCGCGAAGGCTGCACCAGAGCATAGGCGTGTGCTTGATGCAGAAGTGTAAATCAGCCTTTAGGAGTTTCTAAACTGCAGTTGTGAAATATACACTTGCAATTAAGAAAAAAGTTAAAAACTGCACAATTATAAATGTCAGCAAACATCAGGGTCCAAGCGCAACCCATTAAGCAATTGATGATGAAAAGCCATCAAGACTGATGTTAAAGAACTGCTTTAAACTGATGTCAAAATCTTAACATGGTGTTGTTTTAATGTAATGTACTACACTGTTCCAATTTACTATGACCTTTTATGGGAAGCTGCTTTGACACAATCTACATTGTAAAAGAGCTATACAAATAAAGGTGAATTGAAAAATTGAATTGAATGTAAATCAAATGCTAAACATTTGGTTTGCATAAACCATTTTCACCTAATTACCAATAACAGGGCTGTCCAGCTTAACTTAAAATGTTACAGCTTTGTAGTGAATTCTTGACTAAAATTTGATATGACATTGGGAATTGGATCTTTGAAAATGTAATGGGCTACATGCTCATCTAGTGTTTTTTAGCAGATGATAAACTTCCGGTGAACGCTTAATGTGACGATCTTCAATTTCATAAGGTTCCTTTTACAGCATCAACCGTGTAACCATTAGTGTTGTCAGCAGGTGAGCGCAAAAACTTGATTGAAAATACAGTGGTAAAATAAATGTTTTTTAGACCTGGCGGGGGAACTAGAATTTATTGCAGTGCTTCTTGTTTGGTCTGATACCCACTTAGTATTGTATATCAGGCTGTGAAGATCACTGATTTGTAAAGAATCAGACATTAAACGTGGCAATTTTATAAAGGAAAGACAGTTCACCAGCCATGCTGAGGCTGATTGACTGAAATAAAAAGTTTGAGTGCTTAACGAGTCTTTCCATAGAAACGACTCCCTCTGGTGGACAACACTGATACAGCAAGTTGTAGTTGAGCAACCATTTTGCGTGGGCAAAATAAAAAAGTTATCTACTCTTAAACCACTAAATGGATATACACAAAATTTGGCATTTATCATCAATAGACAATACTGACAAAAAAAATCTAAAAAGATGTATAATTATTCAAACCATAAATAAAATATAAGATAATTAACCTTGCAGCCACTAATTTTATAATTCAGAAAGTCAAAACAATGATACAAATTTAGATTACAGACCAAAATCTAACTGTGAGATTAACAGCGAGAATAAACCTTTGAATAATCATATAGTTTAAAAAATAAAAATAAAAAAAAAATTTACTATATAAACTACTAACTGACAACTTTATTTGTTTGCTAATTTTCAATATACATTTAGACAAGATGTAAATTTTGAACTAAATTTTAAAAAAAAGTCTAAATGTTTTTAAAGTGTTAAAGTCTGTGTACTGTTTGGTGTGTATGTGCTCTGACCTGGAGAAAGCAGGCAAATGGCCATGAGCAGCACATGTTCCTCTTCATGCAGGTTGAGCTTTTTTAAGCCCACCTGAAATTTCACCAGAGGCTCCAGCAGCTCCAGAGTGTGTCCAGCTGCGCCACAAACACACGCACACACAAGCGAGGAGGATGACATTAGGCAAATGACTAACAAAGATTCACAAGATTAATATAATACTTGCATGTTTAGCTCGACATTTTTATTACATTTAAAATGGAGTAATTATCATTATCAATTTTTATTTATTGAGACCCAATAAATGTCATGAAACAAAAACAATACTTTCATAATTTGATACCATATTTGAGATATACGCTAATCTGATACTAATGTTAATTTGAACATATACAGAATTAACTTTGAGTTAATGTCTCATGAAATCTTACGAATAACCAAATGTACAATAACATGCATGTGAATGACTATTTCTCATGCATGTTTTTGTGAAATGTTTATGCCACAAAAACATTACTTATGTTTCACATACACTTTATTAGGTACACCTGTCCAATTGCATGTTAACACACATTTCTACTCAGCCAATCACATGGCAGCAACTCAAATCATTTAGGCACGTAGACATGGTCAAGATGATCTGCTGCAGTTCAAACTGAGCAACAGAATGGGGAAGAAAGGTGATTTAAGTGACTTTGAACATGGCATGGTTTTTGATGCATGAGGGGCTTGTCTGAGTATTTCAGAAACTGCTGATCTACTGGGATTTTCACGCACAACCATCTCTAGGGTTTATAGAGAATGGTCAAAAAAAGAGAAAATATCCAGCGGCAGTTCTGTGGGAGAAAATGCCTTGTTGATGCCAGAGGTCAGAGGAGAATGGCCAGACTGGTTTGAGCAAGAAAGGCAACAGTAACTCAAATAACCACTCGTTACAACCAAGGTATGCAGAAGAGCATCTCTGAACACACAACACATTGAACCTTGAGGCAGATGGGCTACAGCAGCAGAAGACTTCACCGGGTGCCACTATTGTCAGCTAAGAAAAGGAAACTAAGGCTAAAATTTGCACAGGCTCCTCAAAATTGGACAAAAGAAGATTGGAAAAACGTTGCCTGGTCTGATGAGTCTTCATTTCTGCTGCCACATTTGGATGGTAGGGTCAACATTTGGCATCAACAACATGAAAGCATGGATCCATCCTGCCTTGAATCAATGGTTCAGGCTGGTGGTGGTGTAATGGTTTAGGGGACACTCTGGGCCCATTAGTGCAGTGTATCCATCTTCTGATGGCTACTTCCAGCAGGATAATGCGCCATGTCATAAAGCATGAATCATCTCAGACTGGTTTCTTGAACATGACAATGAGTTCACTGTACTCAAAAGGTTTCCACAGTCACCAGATCTCATCCCAATAGAGCATCCAATAGGAATGGGAGATTTGCATTATGGATGTTCAGCCGACAAATCTGCAGCAACTGTGTGATGCTATCATGTCAGTATGGACCAAAATCTCTAAGGAATATTTCCAGTACCTTGTTGAATCTATGCCACGAAAGATTAAGGCAGTTCTGAACTAGTATTGTCGGTGTACCTAATAAAGTGGCCGGTGAGTGCATAAGTATGTTTGCATTACATTGCTTTACTTTACTTTGAGTTTAGAGACACTATAATTGTTTAAAAGGTATAACCTGCAATTCACTTTCTGACCAACCCCTGACAAAAAATAAAAGGCAAATAAAATGATCTAGTCAAGATACACCTAATAAACAGTATAACATCGTTCAGTGCTATTTTAATACATTTATATACTATTGTTGTTATATTATGAATTAGATTTCATTTATATTTTGAGTTTAAACTTTGGTAATTTCATAAAATTTTATTAATTAACAATTAGTAATTCGCTTCAATGTATTTATATTTTGGCTTCTGCTGATGTGCAGAGCTGCGGCCCTCCAGGAATTGAGTTTGAGACCTATGATCTAACACATTATTTCCTGTTATTTTAAATAAAGCTCATCTATAATAACACCGCAACCATTGCACGGCGACATACCACACTACATCTGAGCTTGAGTTTATATGTACCTTTGGTAACATCATTGACGCAGTATTTAAAATCAGGTCCTCCACAGCTCCAGCTCATGTCCTCCAGACTAAAGGACTGGTTGGATCGGAGCATGATCACTTCTATAGCGCTGGACTTCAGCAGAGCAATCTGATCTTCAGCCGTCAGCTCTCTGCAACACACACACACACAGGCGTCAGTTTTGGCTCATGCTGGACTCTGTGAATGGCAGATGTAGAAGGAGTGGGTGTCTTCAGTTCAGATAACATGACACTCCTATGGTTCCCACAGCAACACGCGCTCCATAATGCATATGTATGTACACACATTCAGTGGATGCTGGGAAATACATGGAAAAGCACTGAGAAACGTACAGAGAGTGTCAGTCTAGAAGGTCAAACCTATTTTTATGTTCCTGAGGAAATCAAATCTGATGGTAGTCTTGTCAACGTTTACCTTTTGGGTTGAAAAAAGATGGAACTTCCCCAAAACAAGCATGGTTAAATGGAGAATAATCAGCCAAATTAACAAAACGTTTTCATTTATTGACATTGAAAATCAGTGTTATTCCACCATTTGTTTTTATTTTTATTATAGATTTTTATCTTATTATTATTTTATTGTGTTGTCTTGTTACTGCATGCAAAAAAACTTTAAAATGACATTTAAATTTTTATTCAACAATAAATGTTGATAAATCAATAAATGATTTAAGTGTTTGCAGAATACAGTGGTCCCTCATTATTCTTTAGAGTTTTAGAGTTACGTTCTAAAATAACGCGCATCAGGCAAAATCCACTATGTAGTCAGCTTTATTTACAATTATTATAGATGTTTTAAGGCTGTAAAACCCCTCACTACACACTTTATGCACTTTTTTCAGACAGGCATTAACATTTTCACACTTTTCTCTCTTGTTTAAGCACTCTCAAACCTTCGTAGAAAAATAAGTCCAAAACCATTTGATCTTGGTTTTTTATTTATTCTGTAATTGCACCCTACAGCCGCATAACTTCTACCTTCCTTTAGCATGTCCAGAACTTCCACATTTATTGCAATGGTTAGCATCTTCCTCTGCCTTTAAGTGCGATCGTAGGTGCCGTTGACAGGGCAGAACGTTTCGTCGTCATTGTGGGGAGAAAACTTGCAAACATACTGCACTTCAGAGTCACACTGCAAGCAATGAAAGATTTGTGTAAATTTCGCAAGCTGAACGCATTCTGTACTGTACAGGAGACACGGCACGGAGGAGATTGATTGACAATGGTCTACAGCCAGTCAGGACGCAGAACACAATGCGCTGTAGAAAAAAAGTAGATAAAATTACACACGAAACTGCGAGGCCACGAAAAGTGAACCACGTTATAGCGAGGGACCACTGTAATGTCAAAATGATATCATCTCAAAATAAGTGTCATAAAATAACTGATCGAATTAAACTTTATTATATTTTACATGATGAAAAAACATCTTGCTCACAAATTAGTCAAACTTAATGGTTTGAACAACAAACTATTGTTATTTTGGTGCTGCTCTGTCATCCTTAAATAGAGTCTTTTATTATGTCATCAAGTGATTTTTGCTCAAAGAATAACATTTTTGATTTCAGAAATGTTGCTATCTGCTTGTTAAGTGTGATGACACACGAAGCAGCTTCCGGTTCCAAGCGCCATATCATACTGTATGGGGAGACTCAACAAATGATAAAGATAAACATTTACAAAGCGCTGTAATGCTTCAGTAAAAATCATGATCACAATATATATGTATATCCATGCCTAATATCTAGGGCCAGACAGAATCTGCTGACATTTTTTGCTTTTTCTGCGCAGAATTTTGTTCAAAATCTACGGATTTATGCGGAATGATTTTGGGAGCATCATAACTAAAACCTTCATTCATTCATTCATTCATTTTCTTTTCGGCTTAGTCCCTTTATTAATCTGGGGTCGCCACAGCGGAATGAACCACCAACTTATCCAGCATATGTTTTATGCAGCGGATGCCCTTCCAGCTGCAACCCATCACTGGGAAACACATACACACCCATTCACACACACATACACTACAGACAATTTAGCCAACCCAATTCACCTGTACCGCATGTCTTTGGACTGTGGGGGAAACCGGAGCACCCAGAGGAAATCCACGCGAACGCAAACTCTACACAGAAACGTCAACTGACCCAGCCGAGGCTCGAACCAGCGACCTTCTTGCTGTGAGCACTACCTACTGTGCCACTGCATCGCCAACTAAAACCTTAATATATTAAATAAAAAGTAATACCTTTTTTACCTTTTATTTAATGTTTACAATGCAAATCCAATTAGATCCATCTTATTTGGCAAACAAAGCAAGTCTCTAGTATAATATATCCACTAAAAGACAAAAAATATAACTTTACAAAGTATATTGTGCATAAATCATACAAATATTTTCATATTAGTCAATAAAATTACTAAAATAAATAAAAAAAATGAATAAATATAAATTTACACACATTTACATAAGTAAATAAACAGAATCAATGATGGACTAAAAATCCGGAATTCTGCGCGCACAGATTCTGTGTGGGCCTACTAATATCCTATGGCCAGAAAATGGTGTATTTTTAATAAATTGTTAAAAATTGGTGTCTGTAAGTAAGAGACTGTTGTCTACTGACCATGATGTTCATACAAAACTCATTTAATATGTGATACGAGTAAAAAATGGTCATAAATGAATAATATTCCATACATTACGACTTAACAAGTGGATAATCTACTGTTACACTGAATAACATATTACTGAATGCCTTCCGAACATCAACGTCAAATTTATCATCTATGTTCATCACAAAATGTTTTTAATGAAGTAACTGTATTGAACCATTGCTCTAATTTTCTTTTTATAGTCAGTATTTTATCCTTAAAGGTCTCATGAAATTAAAATAAAGTTAAGATGTTAGTATCAGTATTGTTAGTTTTTAGGATATCTATAAGCTAGTGTGAGCCAAAACTGTGACAAAATTTGCATTTAGAAGGTCTAAAACTGATATAAACAAGTAAAGCTTGTAGTTTGTCACTTCAGCCCAAATGGATCAACGGTTATATTCACGTCACCTCACACTACAGTTTCTCATCACATCATAACCAATCAAATGCTCTCTAGTATCTGACATGCCCCGCCCCCTTCAAGACTCTTCTCATTTGTTTTTCACTTGATGCGCTTGAGCTCAACCACTCTCACTGGCAGAGCTGTAATAAAACAAAACACTATAGGCAGTTTTTTTTAAGGGGAGGAGCTACACTATGCCCCACCCTCTCTCCGTGTTTCGGTTGAGATTACGTCAACAATCAAATAAAAATGCATATTTCAAAGCCCTTCACAATCCTTAATATTTTGTAAAGTTTTTGGAAAACTCTGTACATGTTTTCTAGTGTTGTATGGTAAAATTTAACTCTGATTAGGTTAATCTAACCAATGCCTGATCTACTGACAAATAAAAGTAACAGACAAATCTATAAAATATAAATAAATAAAATTCACACAAAAATATATTCAAAGTTAAATATGATTTTTCAGTTCAATAATTGCAATTCAGTAAATAAATCCCCTCTTCTTCTTCGATTCCTTTTAAAACCAAGCCTTAATTTCTAAAATACTGCATTGACACACTCAATCACCCAATCTAACTTTACCTAAATCCAGGAATCATCTTAGCGAAGCCGATGACTTTTTGAATGCTGTAAGAAACCAGATCGGCCAGATGAGGAAGCATGGAGAGACTGGAGCCATCCTCCTCCTTTGAGTCGGGACTGGAGCTCAAGCCCTGCTCCTGGTACATCATCAGCAGGTTACTCAGATTCATCTTACGATCGCCTGACTCTACATATGCAAAGACAAACACAAACAGAAACATTACCAACAATCCATGTTGTGTAAAGTAGTAACAAATTACTAATACTCAAACTACTGCCAGCAAGTAGTTTTTCCTCAGGAATTGTACTTTACTGAGTAGTACTGTTGTTTTTCAGAATGTTGACTAAAGGATTTACACTCCAAACAGATGCTAACAAATCACCAGAAATGTGATATCTCTTTGACTGTACACAAATGGAACAAAATGAATGAACATTTTGTGCAGGGCTGATAGAAACGTTGGAAGGCCAAGGGAAAAAAGCAGAGTCACTGGCAAAGAACAAAATCATCAGGCAGATTACATCGAGATACTGGGCTGATAAAGGTGTCCTGTTTGCAGATTAACGCAAGTGTTATCTCCCTCTTGTGTCTATTCCAACATCTGACAACAGACTTACATAATACAGAAGGATAGTGGATTTATTATATTCAATTATTAAGTAAATAGACTGGAGAAAAGTATAGATTTCATTTGCTGCTATTAAAATGCATTATGAACTTTGCCTGCACAATAATCATACTTGTGGAGTTTATCAACCATGTAAACTATTTTTAATATGTGTATTCATCATATTGAAACCTTTTTAATTAGGTTTTGTTAATAAGTCATATGTAGCTTGTATTAAATCAGAGAAATGTACAGAGAGTGTCAGTCGATAAGGTTAAAACTTGTCCACGTTTAACTTTTTGGTTGGAAAAAAGATGAAACTTTCCAAAAACAAGCATCATTAAATGGATTTAATAAACGTTTTAAATCAGGGTTATTTCCCCATACACTGGTTTCTTAATTATTTTGAAGTGAACACATTGGTATTGTGTTGTCTTTTTTATTAATGTATGCTTTCATTCATTTATTTTATTTTCGGCTAAGTCCCTTTATTGACCTGGGGTCGCCACAGCAGAATGAACCGCCAACTTATCCAGCATATGTTTTACCCAGAGGATGCCCTTCCAGCCACAACCCATCACTGGGAAACTCCCATACACACTCATTCACACACACGCTCATACACTACCCAATTCACCTGTACCACATGTCTTTGGACTTGCGGGGGAAACCGGAGCACCCGGAGGAAACCCAGGCAAACACGGGGAGAACATGCAAACTCCACACAGAAACGCCAACTGACCCAGCCGAGGCTCGACCAGCGACCTTCTTGCTTTGAGGCTAACGTGCTGATGCTTACAAACGACATTTACATTTTCCTCAAACACAATAAAATCTAGAGCAATTGAGAAATTTCAAGTGGTCTCTATTTTTACCATAGCTAAATTATATATGAATAAGGATTTATTTCATTCATTCCATTTGGTGCCAATGCATAAAATGCATCATGTACATTATCTTGTGGATTATATAATTTGATAATGAAATTGCAATTTTTAATTAGATCTTTTATTAATAATACATATGCAGCTTGCATTAAATCAGTGTTGCCTTTCCTGCATGTTTACACAGGTAGATGAAACTGCTTAAGCCGGAGCTTCACACAAACCCACTGAATCAGTGCACTATTCTGCACTCTCACAAATGCCTTCATTACAATAAACAAGGCTGTCAACACATCTGAAGAAATCTCTTTTTTACACTTTACAGAGTGAAAAAAAATGGCACATTTTCATACAACACCAGCAGTCATCATTTAATGATGTATTATTCAGTTTTCACCATAACCAGCAGTCAGAAAATGAACCTGAATTATTAAAAAAAACCCTAACCTTAGCAAATCCATCTATGGAAAAAAGATTTCACCCTAATTTTTGTGTGTTTGGGGGTCCCTTATAATAAATCAATCATAAAATGTGCTCCGCCCTTGGCTTGTTGCCTCAGGGCAACAATGTGCAGTTAGGGCCCTAAAACACCAAGGTTTTCTGTATATTATTAGATGTGAAGTACATGTGAAATGAGGAACAAAGCCATAAACACATTAGAAAAAAAAGTTTTAATTTAACAAACAATAACGACTAGTAATATTTCATCCAACACTAGCATAAATGGTTTATTGTGTGTTCCTATGCGGTACCGATTGAATGTACTTATTTACCAATGTTTATTATTCACTGTGGAAACTCAAAGTAGTTGGTGGTGAATGTGAAGCAGAGGTGGGTGCCATATTTTGTCACTTGCCTATGAGCAATAGTATACAGTAAAACAAAAAAATACATATTATAGTGATAACTATCCATTTCTGCACATTTTCATCCATAGGATGTTATTGTTTTTACAAATATTTTACTGGACAATGTTGCCCTGAGGTAGCAAATGAAAAAACACCAGTTTAGTAGAAAGATAATAAGAAATAGTGTCTTTTCTCAATCAAATATGTTCTTCACATACCCAGGCATATCACACATATTTTAATATAAAGATATTCAAATTTAAACATGTTAAAAAGTAAAACTTATCATACGTTCTGCTAGCAGTGTGCTCAAGCAGGCTATAGTTCCAAAAATGGCTCTTTTGCCTCCAGAAAAATGGTCAAACCCACACCCACCTCAAATTTCATTGGTCACTTATTATAAGACTTTTTTTGTGATATTTTATTTAAACAATTTAAAGAGGTGTTTTTTGGGCAAAAAAATGGTTTGTATGCCATAGAGCAGTGGTTCTCAAACTTTTTTCATCAAGTAACACCTCAGAAAAAAATGGTCTCTCCAAGCACCACTATAATGACGAGGCATATTAATTACTATTATTAAGAATATTTATTATTGTCAGCCACTTTAAACATTATAAATAGTTTGAACATTAACTGTACTGTGCTTATAGGTTAAAAAAAAAAGTCAATGTTTAAAATGTTCTTGAAAATGGTAGGCTATAGTTCTTAAAGTAAAAAGAAAACTGCTGTACTTAAATGTAAAGTATTAACAAACAGTAACCTATTCATCAAAACCTGCAAATGTTGCTTGGACCTCATAAATCTAGGTTACATGTCATCATATTCATATATAAACCATTTTTGATACATTTTGAACTATGTTGCATGTACACATGACCTATTTGTATATCTTTGAACTCTAAACATTTACTTGTATTTTAAAATAAGTAATTTGGAATTATATATAAATAAGAAGTTAGATCTGCTGACGATGAGTCCTTACTAAGTCCTTTACAGTGCGTTTATCAGAACAGGGAGTGCTTATATGCATAAATACACAGCTTGACCAATTCCTACATGATTTATCCATTCATATGTGCTGAATTTTCGTGATTTGAGATCTCATCTTAAGTGGACCGTGGATTTGTGTTAACCGCACACAGAGACTAACTTAATTAAGATGTATTCTAGCTCCAAGCTTTACGCAAGGCAAAGTTGCTTGAGTCTAAGTTCTGTGTAATGCGACAATTAAATAACATCCAGATAAAATAGCCTAAATCTGAGGTAACAAATTATTCGAAAGCCATGCTGCTTTACAAAACAAATAACTTTATATATCGAAAACACACATTATTTTACACAACTACTAACACACATTTAACACATTTGTGATAATTATTTTACAAATGATGCAGCATGGGGAGATTCCCAAGTTTGCAGTAACTGAAATACCAGCACAACAGCACTGGTGTGCAACAGGACTTCTCTAGCGTGTATCTGCTCCGCAAGTGCCGCTCGCCTCTTTCTCTGGCTCTGCGCTAAAGCGGGTTGATTTTTAGCATCTGTTGATGCGATGAACTAAAGTAAACATTCTAAGCACACTAATGTGATCGTACACTTCAGGGAACAGCCGGTGATAATAACATCAGTGTAATCATTCACATCAAAAGGTTAAAAGTGTGTTGTTCTTTTTTTTTCTTTCATTATTCAGTATTTCTCCACATACTAGAAGGAAGCCACAGTTTGAGAACCACAGCCATAGAGGGTTAAGTGGCTATAAGTTCCATCATTTGCAATTTTGAAAAAAAAAAAATATTTTACTGGTGTAAATGGCATCATTTTGTAGAGAAATAACGAAAAATAGGCTATTGGTGACTAAACTGAACAGGGCATAAGAAAAAGGAACAATATATATCTATAAACAAACAAATGAAAGTGTAATTCACTATATACAACATTTATTATAAGCGTCACATCAAAACAAATTAAAGTAAAACGGAAATCACCCGCTGCGTTATACAACAACTCACATGCCTCTGCTTAAATCCAACTACATGTGGCTGTGCTTGACGGTAACTGGATTATATAAGTCACTTCGAAATAGAAGTCGCGGCTCTTTTCAGATTACAAAAAATAGTGACGTATGTTTCAGAAAAATACTGTGCTATGTTTATAAAATCCAGAATAACGCTTTAAATAAACGCTCTTCATGTAGAACGTTCATAATTAATGTCGTATTTAAGCTTATACAAACAAACAACTTGTCGCTTCCAGGACGAGCTATATATATGTGTGTGCGTATGCATGTGAATGGTCTGTTTGTCATTAGTGTGGCTCTCCTGTGACGTCAGGCATGGTGAGATGGACAGAGCCTGCTGTGCACATAAAACACACAAGCTCCTAACACACAAACACAGATGCCTACCCGCGCCTCACACTGGGGCTGAAAAACATTTCTCAGAATAAACTTTACAGGTGATTAATTTCGCATGAATGAGTGTGTGTGCGTTTGTGTGTGTGTGTCACCTGGAGAGTGGCTGAAGGAGTCTGATGAGGCATCTGACAGTGAATGGAGGGACGCGGCTCGACTGGCACTGCGTGTAACTGGACCCTCTCGGACTGGAGGCTGGGACACAAAACACACACACACATAAGCATATGAACACATGGTAGATTATTGGATGTCTGATAAAAATATAGAAGGTGAGACAAAAATAAGCAGATCTAAAAATTAATTGGGATTTTATATTATATCTGTAATTAAACTTTATTTTGGCTGAATGTGTTGATTTGGTGCATTTTATGTCTGGTCATGGATCAATAAATATAATACTTAAAATGGCCAATAGGTGGCAGAAAGTCGCTGTCCTAATGAGCCATTCACAGATCATTCATTCATTGAAGCGTTCAAATGATTCGTTCAAAACACTTGTTCATTTAGAAAAGAAGCAATGAATGGATCATTGATCAGGGAAGGAAACTGCAGTTGTAGCTCTGAGATGCTGAGACGCTTCGGCTTTGTTTAGAAACAAAGAAACACACAGTATTGTGTCTAAGATGCAACTCACTCAGTATTGTTTGTTTGCTGAATTGTTTTAGGAAAATGACACTTGCTTCTGGGATTTTACTTAAGAGATAATTCCCCCCAAAATCACTATTTACTCACCTTCAAATGATTTTAAACGGTTTCTTTCTTTTTGTAAACACACAAAAGAGGATATTCTGAAGAAAGCTGAAGAATCCATAACTATCAGAAAAAAAACATACTATCAGAGTTTCTGCAGGTTTCCCCAAGTTAAATTTAAGACTTTAAGACCACTATGACTGAAATTTTAGACTTATGCAGGGCTAATTGCTAAGGATTTTTTTCAAATATACCAGTTAGAAAAGATGTTCACTTGCCTTATCAAAAAATTACAAATGAAGGCAAATTAATAATACAATAATAATAATTTAGTTTGAATATTTTGATTAATTTTCAAAAATATCTATTCACAAAACCTATAAACCTTACCAAAACTAGAACAAAACATAGCTGTCAATTACTTCAGTCTACATTAATATTAATTTAATAATAATAATAATAAATAGGCCCGGTCAGTATCCTCAACAGTAAATAAATGGAGAACTTTTAAACAAATGTTACTGTAAGGAAGTTAATCAAATGCTATTTTTAAATAAAAAGTTAAACACTTTATTGAGATGGATCGTTGGTGGCTTGATTTGGTAGCTATACGTGAACAAAGAAAATTTAAGACCTTAATTTAAAAAAAGGTTAAAAATAAAAAGATTTAAGACCTAAACACAACATTTCAGTAGATTTAAGACTTTTTAAAGCCTTAAATTTAGCTTTTGAGATTTAAGACATTTTAAGACCCCGCGGATACCCTGACTATGAAAGTGGTTACAGGTTTTCAGCTTTTTTCAAAACATCATCTTTTGTGTTCAACAGAAACTCAAATTGGTTTGGAACAAGTACAAGGCGAGCAAATGATGAACCATTTCTTTAACTGAACTGTATTAAGTGCATATTGAAAAATATGATGATGTCTGTTTGTTAAATAATTAATTGGGTCATTAGAAATGCATTCTATCAGGCTTTATCACATCTGATAACAAATCTGATCTTTCAAGAAGTTTTTTGTTTGTTCATTTGCAATTAGGATATTATTTAAAACAAATTTTATTATACATTAATAATTTGATCAAGTAAATAAGGTTTCTAAATGACATAAAATATCAAGCAATGGCATTTGTGTGACGTACAGTAAACATCTGGTCAGGAAAAAGAAGAAGGGTTTGGATTTGTTAGACTTCAGATCATAAAAATTCTAAACTAAGACAAAGGGAATATAGACACTAGGGCTGTGCGATTTGGGGAAATATCTAATTGTGATTTTTTTGACAGATATTGCTATTGTAATTTGATTTATGATTTAATTTTACATTTACATTTAGTCATTTAGCAGACGCTTTTATCCTTTTATACAGATGAGGACAAGGAAGCAATTTACACAACTATAAGAGCAACAGTGAATAAGTGCTATAGGCAAGTTTCAGGTGTGTGAAGTCAACATTTTGTAGTCAAGATTCAGCTCAATATTCTGTATCATAGCTTCTTACTGCTAAAATGCAGTGAGTGTTAGTTAAAAAAAGAAACTAAAAAAAGATATTAACTTACTCCAACATGTACTCAAATTTGTTTTTAATTATTCAGAAATTAAACTTTTTTTTTCTCTA
This sequence comes from Danio aesculapii, assembly GCF_903798145.1. Lineage (NCBI taxonomy): Eukaryota > Metazoa > Chordata > Actinopteri > Cypriniformes > Danionidae > Danio > Danio aesculapii. Next base: position 41,345,329 of record NC_079440.1, read on the forward strand.
GAGCACATAAAATGATCTTACCTTTCTGTAAACAAGTTCAACTCAAATTAGGGAGATTATGTAACTTATTATACAAACAAATACATCATAATTATAAAGATACAGAACACTCAGCAAACTAACATGGCTGATAAGGCATGACTGCAGACTCAAAATTTCTGATTGGGCAGAATCAAAGTGTGCTCACTCAATTGGCTAGTAATACTATCACACACAGACAGCAGGTACGCATTTGCTCTGGGGGGGGGGGGGGGGGGGGGGGGGTATAATACATATATATTCCATATTGCTGCCTCGTGCAATTAGCTAAACGCAATGTTTCATAACATGATTGATCGAATTAATCGAATTCGATTTTGATTAATTGCACACCCCTACTAGACACTTTCTAACTGTCAAATGTCAGTGCAAAATGTTAATAGTAAGTTCCTCATAGATCTACAACATGTTTTTTATATTAAAACAAATCTAGAAAGAAATTGACTGGCTGAGAAAGGTCATTCTGAGAATCATTTGTTTGCAAATGCCACTTGTTTTGAAAATGTGCATCTAATGAAAACTTAATTGCCCCAAAACTCACTGAGGCCACTGTAAAATCTGATCTTAAAAGTGTCTGAAAGTGAGCGGATGTTATTCAGAAATGGAAAAGGAGATGATTATTTACTCTGAAGCGTGAGAAGTCAGAGTAGGAATCGTCATATGTTTTATGATGCGCGTCCACCAGTGTGTCGATGATGTTGCGCTGCTCATCTGAGAGACGGGGCTTCTGCGCCTCCCTGTGCGCCTCCTCGTCCTTCCTCCTCTGAATCAGCTCCTTCTTCCTCTGAACCTCCTCATCCGTCAAAATAACTGAAGAAAAAACACAAACGAGTGTCATTACTTTCCTTTTGTAACTATTTGAATGCAGCTAAATATAGACTGAGATACAAAAACTGTTTATTTCTGTGTTCACTAGTTTTTTATTATGAACAAATTTAATCAATTTGGATAGTAGCAAATAGTGTGTGATTTACTTACAGATGATAGATAGATAGATAGATAGATAGATAGATAGATAGATAGATAGATAGATAGATAGATAGATAGATAGATAGATAGATAGATAGATAGATAGATAGATAGATATAAAAATAAACGAAAAATATAAAAATAAAATAAATAAAAATAAGAAAAATTGGTAAAATGAATAAAAAATTTTAATAATAAAAAATAAAAAAATTTATAAATAAATACAAATAAATCATAAATTAATAGATAATAATAAAAACATTTATTGAATGAAATAAATAAATAAAAAAATAAAAAAATAAATATTACAAATAATAGTTAAAAAAAAAATTAATAATAATGAAAATGAATCAAAAAAATGAATCAATAAATACAAATAAAATAATAAATAAATAAATAAATAAATATAAAATAAAATAAATAAATAAAAAAAATAAAAAAGAATAAATCTAAATTTAAAAATAAATATTAAATAAATCAAAATGTATAAATCTAAAATTTAAAAATGAATAATAAATAAAAATTAATAAATAGAATGAATAAATAAACAACAAATAATAAAAGCTAAAATAAAATTTAAAATTAGTTTGAAAATAATAAATAAAATGTATAAATGAATAAACAAAAATAAATCCTTAATAAATAAAAAAATAAGTAAAAAAATTATTAAATAAAATGAATAAAATAAATAATAAATGAATAAATAAATAAACATTAAAAAATGAATAAATAAATAAAAATTATTAAATAAAATGAATAAATAAATAAAAAATAAAATAATAAATAAAAGGTAAAAAATTTAATAAAACTAATGACAATAAATAAATAAATAATAAATTAATATTTATCCTATAATAGCTAAACTTACTGGAATAGCAAATTATTCTTGTTACTAATTTCCAATCTCTCTAAATGAATCTGCATCTCTCAATTTGAAAACATGTCCTAAATAAGATGAACAAACACTATCAGCAGTTTATTTTTAATCACACTGCGACCTTAAGCACATAGTTCCAACATTAACGTTTATAGCTGTTATATTATGATTGATGGAGTCAATAAAACACTGGTATCAAATATTACCTCCATATAACTTTTAATTTTATCTTATCTTTCCGCATGTGATGTTTGTTTTTAAAATTGGCAACATACATGCAATACTTTGTACTGACATCTCTTCAAAACAAGCCACCAAGCAAATTTGTGTTTAACATAGAAAATTTAACAGATGTTGAACAATAGTCCAAAAAAAGACTAGTCATCACATGTGTAGTCGTTCATTCCTGTCTAATTGATGAGTAGTTTATTTTTGAACTATTGTTAAATGTCTATTAGATTTTCACTGACAGCCCAAATTTATCCTTGTTTTAACCATGACCTCTATATTTAGACATTTATGAAACACAAAAATGCTTGCTGGGAAGTGACTGTTTAGAAATGCACATTTGAAGTACCTTTCACTTTCAAAATGACTTCCAAACAAAACGCCACATAGGATTGTTTGCTCACAAATTGCACAACTACTTCCTCATACAAAGTATCGCTTTGCTAGTAGCCTTTCTTTAACTTTAGTGAAAGGATCACATTACTCGCTTTTGTTTGGGATAGACTTACAAACACCAGATCCGAAGGACATGAAAATTTGTCATTAAAGGGGTAGTTCACCCAAAATTGAAAAATGCAGTTTTCTACTAAACCTACACTCGTCACAAACACATTAGAGTTTCTTTTTGTTGCTGTTGAACAGGAAATAAGTTATTTCGAAAAATGTTGAAAAACTGTAACCATTGACCTTCTTATGGCTCGTTTCCACTGACTGGTACGGTACGGTTCGGTTTGGTACGGGTCACCTTTATCAAGCTTGCGTTTCCACTAACAAGGGTACCCATTTGGTGGGCGTGGTGTATGACAGAAAGTTTCAGTCGACGTCATTCTCGCTGGAGGAAATGTCTACAATAAAGCTGTACGGGTCGCTCACATATCATATGAAAAGCACTTCTCATAAAACAGATGCTTCATACACATAAATACTTGTGTAGAAATGTTTATTACTAACTTTTCTATGAACATGAGTTGATTATAACTGCAGATCAATGACAGTGCGAAACAGCCTACTGTAACGTTTGTAATTATATTAAATAAATAAATAAATAAATGAACACATATAAACACATACAGACCCTTACACTCTCCGATATGTTATCAATTACAGAAGAACTACACACAACAGACAGTTCGTCCGTATTTAGGTTAAAAAAACAACACAATATATAGCCTACAGTCAGCGTAAACCTCTCATTTGTGAGCTGTTTGTGGCTGTTTATCAAGACAACGACAAGGTTTGTTTGAGCCCGGGTAGACCATGGCTCGTTATTATGTGTATAAATAATTCAGCTGTAATCTCTCGGCTGTGCGCGTATTTTAAATATGGCGTTTTTTTTGTTTTTATTCTGGCTTGTTGCGGAAGCGAATGACGTATCTCTGTAAACCAATAGCGTTCAGCTGCACGTCTAGCTCCGCCTTTTGGTGCCCTTTCTTGTGTTTGGTACCCTTTCGGAAGGGTGCCGAAAAAGTGGTACGGTACGCTTTTTGACAGTGGAAACGGCTATAAAAGCGTACTAAACCAAACCGTACCGTACCACTCAGTGGAAACGGGCCTATAGTATTCGTTTTTTAGGTAGTCAATGGTTACGGGTTTTTAACATTCAAAGTATCTTTTTTTGCGCTAAACAGAAAGAGGAAACATTTTTTGTTGAACACAAAATAAGTTGTTTTTTAAAAAATGTATAAACCTGTAACCATTGTTTTCCATAATATTTGTTTTTCCTACTAAAAAGTCAATGGTTAAAGGTTTCTAACATTCTTTAAAATATCTTCTTTTGTGTCCAACCAAAAGAGGAAACTCATAAAGGAATGAAACCACTTGAGGTTGAGCATATTAACATTTCTGGGGTGTACCATTTATTTTCTTTTTTTTAACTCTCTCAGTTTTTTTTAATCAACTCTTGTTTTGAAGGAATAGATCAGCTAAAAATGAAAGCTCTGTTGTTTTTTACTAAATCTTCACTTGTCACAAACACATTCAAGTTTCTTTTTTTGTTCAACACAAATAAGATATTTTTAAAAATGTTGAAAACCTGTAACCATTGACTTTCATAGTATTTGTTTTCCATACTGTGGAAATCAATGATTACAGGTTTCTATCATTCTTTAAAATATCTTCTTTTGCATTTAACAGAGAGACGAAATTCATAAAAGGTATGAAACCACTTGGGGTTGAGCACATTGTCATTTTTGGTTGAAGTATTTTTTTTTCTTTCCCTCAGTTTTTTTAACTGTCCTTTTGAAGAGATAGTTCACCCAAAAACAGAAGTTCTATCATTTTTTACTCAACCTTCACAAACACATTCGAGTTTCCTCTTTCAGTTTAACACGAAAAAAGATATTTTGAAAAATGTTGAAAACCTGTAACCATTGACTTCCATAGTATTAGTTTTTCCTACTATGGAAGTCAATGGTTACAGATTTATTACATTCTTCAAAATATCTTCTTTTGTGTTCAACAAAGAGGGAACTCAAAGTTATGAAACCACTTAAGGTTAAGTATATAAAAACCTTTGGGTGAACTATTTTATTTATTTATTCCCTCTCAGTTTTTTTTTTTTTAAATCAACTATTCTTTTGAAGCGATAGTTCACACAAAAATAATAATTTACTTGTTTTTTACTCACCCTCAAGTGGTTCCAAACCATTATACATTTCTTTATTTTGCTAAATGTTAAAAATATATCTTTTCAAGAAAGCTGGAAACCTGGAACTATTGATTTGCATAGTATTAGTTTTTCAATGGTCAATGGTTACAGGTTAATAACATTCTTCAAAATATTTCCTTCTGTGTTAAACAGAAACAAAACTCATAAAGGTATGAAACCACTTGAGACTGAGCATATTAAAATTCTGAGCAAATTTTTTATTCTTTCTCTCAGTTTTTTAAATCAACTCTCCTTTTGAAGAGATATTTCACCCAAAAACGAAAGTTGTCATTTTTTACTCAACCTTCACTTTTCACAAACACAATCGAGTTTCCTCTAAGTTTTACATGAAAAAAGATATTCTGAAAAATGTTGAAAACCTGTAACCATTGACTTCCACAGTACTAGTTTTTCCTACTATGGAAGTCAATGGTTACAGGTTTCTAACATTTTTTAAAATATCTTCTTTTGCGTTAAACAGAAAGATGAAACTCATAAAGGTTTGAAACCACTTGAGGTTGAGCATATTAACATTTTTGGGTAAACTATTTTTTTTATTCACTCCCTCTCAGTTTTTTCTCTCCTTTTGAAGGGATCATTCACACAAAAATAAAAAAATGTACTCTTTTTACTCACCCTCAAGTGGTTCCAAACCATTACACATTTCTTCATTCTGCTAAATGCTAAAAATACATATTTTCAAGAAAGCTGGAAACCTGTAACCAATGCTAGGGCCAGACGAAATCTGCGGACGTTTATTGCTATTTCTGCAGAGAATTTGGGGGAAAATCTGCGGATTTCTGTGGAATTATTTTGGGAGTATCATAACTAAAACCTTAATATGTGAAATAAAAAATAATATCTTTTTAACTTTTATTTAATGTCTAAAATGTAAATCCAATTAGATTTACTTTATTTGGTAAACAAAGCAAGTCTCTCATATAACATCTTGACTAAAAGACAGAAAATATTACTGTACAAACTGTATTGTACATAAATCATATGAACATTTTCATATTAGTCAAAAATATTACAATACTTAATTTAAAAACTGAATAAATATAGATTCACACACATTTACTCAAGTAAATAAACAGAATTAATGATGGGATAAAAATCTGCGTAATTCTGCGGAAAATCTACGGAATTCTGCGTGCGCAGATTCCGTGTGGACCTACCAATGACGTCCATAATAGTAAAAACTAACACTCTGGATTTCAATGGTTACATTTCCCAGCTTTCTTCAAATTCAACAGAAGAAAGTTCAACAAGTCTGGAACATGATTCATTATTTATTATTAAATGATTCATTTTTGGGTGAACTATCCCTTTAAGTCTATTAAAATGACCCAATGAGACTCCAGGTTAAATCAAATCTATACTATAATTATAACGTGAAATAACAAAGAATATCTTGGCTCCCTGTGCTCAGTGTTCCAAGATGTGTCATGTTGGCAAGTAACTCACACTCTTTCATCATGCCAATATCTAGGCAACGCTTGAGTCTGCAGGCCTGGCAGTGGCGACGGTTATCTTTAGTGATGGTGCAGCTTCCATTAAAAGGACAGGTAAAACTGGCCTTCCGCTTCATACTGCGCCTAATGAACACACACACACACACACACACTATTAATAGAGTGGCAGTATCACACACTGCTAACACCTAATATGTGTTAATGTGTTTCTTAATGAGCATCGGTGCAAATGTGTGAATTCCAAATTGCACGAGGAAAAGTGTGTGCGCGTGTACCTGAAGAAGCCTTTGCAGCCCTCACAGGTCATGGCATTAAAGTGAAAACCAGTAGCTTTGTCTCCACACACACCACAGATGCGTGGAACGTTCCGGTCGAACTCATCTGGCACTTGAGTGGATGTACTGACAGCTGACTCCATCACTAGCAGACGAGGGAAGAGGAGACAGTCATAAACACAGAGTTGAGCATTTAATGGTGATGACTACAAGACGACTTACATATTAAAAGACTGCAGTGAACATAGCTGCTTTATATTTTTAAATGTTTTATATGCTCACCGAGGCTGCATAGATCAAATATTAAAATTTATACAACGGTTCTGTCTGGTTCTTAAATCTTAACGGCTGATAGCCGTGCGATATTCTGCAAATAACAGCACTTGTACAGCCTCTTCACCATTGTGTATTACTCCGCCCACATACAGCTACAAGCAGAGGACACTCTACAGTTTGACAAATATTGCAGCTGTTGAGCAACATAATGTACTTTTGAGGCTTTTTTAGTCGAGAATGTCGTTGTTTAGATTGCAACTATGCAGTTTATTTAGGATAGTGCCTATTTTAAATATTTATAATTTTGGAGACACATTGGCTGCCATCAGACTGTCTGAGTCTGCGTATTTTGACGACTGCTGGAAACCTGTAACCATTGACTTCCATAGTACTGTATTTGTTTTTCCTACTATGAAAGTCAATGGTTACAGGTTTCCAGCTTTCTTCAAAATATCTTCTGTGCTCAACAAATAAAGACATTCAAAAAGGTTTGGAAGAACTTGAGGGTGAGTAAATGTTCATTTTTGAGTGAATTACCCTTTAAGATAAATCAGTTGTAGGCCGGGACTGCATTCTCACTTATTGTCCATTTTAAACTACTTGCTTAACTTCTTTTTAGATGACCAGATGCATGCATTTTGTGCTATTTCAATCAAATCCTGTGGAATAAGTCCACAAAATTTACATATGGAA